>NW_024378926.1:0-74042 GCF_016835505.1 Polypterus senegalus
AACTGGTTGTTTTTATCCTTGGAACCTTGAACTTGTGACCTGATGGCACTGACTGAAATTGAGAATTTAGTGGGTGAGTCCTGTCTGACAAAATACACTCTGCTTTCTGTAAAACAGGTCTATGCGACTGGACTACTGAGACTTTGATAATTTTGGTGTTTAAAGGTGATGAGAAGTCTATAAACAGGAGGCTGACAAGAATCTTGTTGCCCTCCAAATAGTTATCACAAATATAGAAAGGTGACAATAGTATTCTCCGTACCTCTATTGGATTGTTAGACAAACTGAACACTTGTTTTGCTTTCAGTCGGCTAGATTACTGTAACGCACTCCTCTCAGGACTACCAAAAAAAGACATCAATCGTTTGCAACGAGTGCAGAATGCAGCTGCTAGAATCTTAACTCGGAAAAGAAAATCTGAGCACATCACCCCAGTTTTGATATCACTACACTGGTTACCTGTGTCATTTACAATTGACTTTAAAATACTGCTTATGGTTTACAAAGCCTTAAATAATCTCACTCCATCTTATATTTCGGAATGTCTTACACCTTACCCTTCAAATTGTAACCTTAGATCTTCAAATGAGTGTCTCCTTATAATTCCAAAAGCTAAACTTAAAAGAAGTGGTGAGGCGGCCTTCTGCTGTTATGCACCTAAAATCTGGAATAGCCTGCCAATAGGAATTCGCCAGGCAAATACAGTAGAGCACTTTAAAACACTGCTGAAAACACATTACTTTAACATGGATTTCTCATAGCTTCATCTTACTTAAATCCTCATGCTCTGTATATTCAGTTACCATTATAATTCATGGTGGCTCCAAAATCCGGAAAAACCCATACTTTATCTTCTGTTCTTTTCCTGGTTTTCTGTGGTGGTGATCTGCGCCACAACCACCTGATTAAAACATCGTGATGTCCCTACATTGATGGATTAAAGGCCAGAAGTCCACATGACCGTCATCATCAAACTCTTCCATGAGAACCCTGAATACCATGAGGACTGATTGAGATCATTAATGTTACGTAAAGTGCCTAGAGGGGGCTGGGTGGTCTCATGGCCTGGAACCCCTGCAGATTTTATTTTTTTCTCCAGCCGTCCGGAACATCCCTGGCATTCGGACCTTACTTTTATTCTATGTAAATTAGTGTTCCCTAATTTTAATTCTTATTTATTTTATCTTTTTTCTCTTTCTTCATCATGTAAAACACTTTTAGCTACATTGTTTGTTTGAAAATCTGCTATATAAATAAATGTTGTTATAAAAGTTGGGGGCAACCCATTTTCCTTGTGGTTCAATCGAATAACTTGGGAGTTATTGAGTATTGCTAGTGATTTTTTCTGTTCTTCTCTCTCTCTCTCTCTCTGTATATTACAGTTTTTCTCGATTGCTAAGACATATTCCTGGAAAGCTGCTCTCCTTTTCCCTTAACTATGAACACAAAACCCAATTTTCAAGCTACATTCACAAAACCTCTGACTCTTCTTGCAAAACCAAACTTTCACCCCAAAACAGTTCAATCTGTGCTCAAAACTGAACTATGCTGTCAAATCATGCCTCAAGTCAATCTAAATTAAATACTCTACTGAGTAGTCACTAAACACTACATAGAAAAAAGGAAAACACAATGCTCAGGACATGAAGCGGTAGAAATAAATGTTTATTTAGGCTAAATGCATGTTGCAAAACAAAATACCTGGGCATTTTTAACACTTGTACATAGAAAAAAATTGCAAAAAAACAGAAATTCTGTGCATTTACATGTAGCACTTGTGCGTAAAAATAAAGCACAAAAATATACAAATGAAGTACAAAGAAAAGAAGTGCATTACTCCGCCACAGCATCATTTCTCCGTACTGGGTCAGGCCACAGGACTTCATCTACATCACAGGCCACATTTTCTCTGGCCAGGCAAAGGGGGAAAAAACCCCTGGCATGCTGTATCCAGGCTTGACATGCCTCCACACCCATGTCACCACAGGCCAGTTCCATGGCTTGCAGGAGATTTACCCTGGTATAAGGTTTGCATTCATATACCTTCCACCGCCATGAGGAGAAGAATTCTTCAATGGGGTTCAGGAAAGGGGAGTATGGTGGAAGGCAAAAATTGATAAAACCTTGGTTCATATTGAACCACTCTCTAACCTGGAAGCCTCTGTGAAAACTCACATTGTCCCAAATAACGACATAGATGGGCTGCTCATCCTGCTGCCCTAACAGAGCATCTTGCATGTGATGGAGGAAAATGAGTAGCTGGTGAGTGTTGTAGGGCCCTAGGTTGGCCTGATGGTGGACAACACCATCACACAGTGTGACATTGCCACCACGCTGCCCAGGGACACCAACAATGGCCCGTTGGCCAATCACACTACTGCCTCTCCTTATCCTTTTGGTGAGATTAAACCCAGCTTCATCCATGTAGATGTATTCATGGAGTTTTTCCATTGCATCCAGTTCAAAAACTCTCTGTAGGAATAGATATATATTTTTGTAAGTGATGTAGGCCAACTACAGTAAATCACTACTTACAGTAACCAACATTTATGTGTCTGGATATATACCAACCTGCACATACTGGAATCTTTGCTCTTTGACTCTATCAGAGTTGCGTTCAAAGGGCACTCTGTACAGCTGTTTCATGCACAGTCTGTTGCGCTTGAGGACACGGTCAACAGTAGAGAGGCTGACACTGTCAATACCCTCAAAATGCACATGGTCCTCAATGATCCTCAGCTGAATTTCACGCAGTTTAATGGTGTTGTTCTCACGGACCATGTCGACAATTAGGGTCTCTTGGTGTGGGGAGAACATAGATGTCCTACCACCCCATGTGGCAGTCTTTCATTTCTACAAAAAGAGAACATGCACTTACAAAAATACATACATGGAATAGGCCTACAAACAGTCAGACTAACCCTCCATTACAATACTACAGTACACTGGCACAGTGATGTACTGAAACATGTTTACTGTGGTACAGTATATAGTACAGTCATTGTACATATGTAATTGTTGTCAACATTTACATACTATAATGTCAAAAAAGGTAACTACCTGTTCTCTTCTCTAAATCTTCGGATTTTTGGTGGACACAGTGAATCTACTGATGTTTGGTTGTACCCTTAGTCCAGCCTCCTTCATTGCCATACCATGGACAAGAACATGGTTAATCACAGTAGCTCTGATTTACTGTAATCAGATATTACTGTTCTTTGTCCTCGCTGACCACCTCGACCACCTTGACCTGCTCAACTTCCTCTCACACGAACTCCTCTTCTTAGATTTCTATCCATTGTAGTGCCTCACAAACCAGTGCTCTGGCTTATATGTACCCTCACATCATTAGCCACAAGTGCGATAAATTTTAAATTGTTGTGTTCAACCGGTGACAACTGAGGTTAAATTGTGTTTGACTTTTGCCACCTGTGCTCACTATTATGCAACACAGGTGCATCACAATGACAATGTGTTGACAAGATGTGTCTAAACAGGTGACAAGTGCTTATGGTTTTGCCAAAAGTGTGACTGATTCAATAAGTGGGTTCAGGCAACTGAGAATTTGGTTCAGACAATAGGGTTTAGTGTTTTAGCAATCAAGAAAAACTGGTAAGAGGCCCTTGGATATAAAAGCTAAATATAAATTCTTCTCAATACAAATTATTACATTTAAAAAAAAAAAAACTTACTGATTTTTAAAGTTTGTCCTGTTTCACTGCTGCGCAGAGAGCCATGGGGAACATCTAATACTGGATATTTTGAACCTGTGCTCTGTTTTTTTGGACTTGAGATTTGGACTTGTTTGAAACACTTTGCATTTTCCTTTTCTAACAATTCCTTTTGCCTTTTGTGCTCCATGGAGTTTATCTGCAGTATCAAATTGAGTTATACTTAGAAGGCAAGGAAAAAGATGACCCCATGGGATTGCCTAATGATGTGTTGGACACCAAAGTATGTACTGTTGCTGGGTATGACAAACCAGGTAATAAGCAGCGTGTCATCCCCTGTTATTACCTCACTAACTGTGAAAGTGCCGCAAGTTGTTGTCCCTACATTTGTATTCCCAGGCAAGAGCAATACACTAGCTGGGTAATGAGAAGTCTGCACCATCATTGGTGGAGGACATGTAAGTGACCTACCACAGACATACATGGGAGTTATATACTTTGGACACCAAGCCAGATCAGATTCTGGAGAAGACAACCTTTGAAGGTATTCGATTAGAGACTGGCATGCTGACCAGCTTAAGTGACAAAACCATGAAATCATCAGAGGAACAGAGGAAACAGTAATCCATCTGATTTGCACAGTTTTACAGACCTTGAATACACCAAAGAGTGCTATGCAAATACTGCAGGCAATCACCAACGTACTGTTGGAATTAGTAACTGCCAACTTGTAAAAGTTGAGAATAGAAATCCTGCAAACAAATTATGTGAATGTACAGGTAAGCAAATCCTGTGCAGTAAACAATAAGGAATGCAGTGTGAAGAAGTCCCTGCTATATGTGAAGGGAACCGGGTAACCCTAGTTCCAGCAGCAGCACAAACCCATGACTGCACCCAAAGATGAGGAGATGGCAATCCAGATTACAGAGATCAGAATGGTGTTAAAAGGGAAGCTTATGTCTATAAAAGCTCTGTTTCCTATCTGAATGGGTCAGTTAATGTTTACTGGCCTCTGTCATATGCTGGACTCTCTGACACTCTCTCAGGACTGGCTGCTCTCTTCTCAGGGGCTCCTCTCAGAGGGAAGTAATGTTGTAAATGAACAAGCGTCCTGTTGAACTTAAAGCCTGTTCCCCTACCTGGATGGAAGGATGATATAATGGATGGTCTCAGTCAATGTGGCAGAAGACAGAGCAGGAATGGCGTTCAGTCAGGAATGGTTGGCAATTCCTTACCCTTACCCTTACCCTGGCATCCCAGTCAGGTCTGTTAGCATTTCCCTTTGTAGCCTCCTGCACTCAACTCACTTCTGCGTACACTGAGGTCAATGTCCTTTCTGCTGAGACAACAACATCAACAATGTGACCCTATATGGATACATGTAGGGCAGCATGCTAGTTGTGGTTCTGTAGGGTTAGCCTGTTGGGTTCCATATTGGGAGGTGAGTCTGTCTTTAGGTGGTTCTGCCTGACCTGGAAGTACCCTCATATTAAGCTGAAAAGGGAGCTGCTGACACAGCCCAGGGAGTTGGAGTTGAGAGAAGGTGAAGGTGAAGAAAGGAGGAGAAAGAGGAGTTTATGAGGAATTACAATATTATGCATATTGAGGAAAGCAAACCTGTAGGAGGTATTTTCCTGGAACAAAAAGATGTTTGAGCCCAGACTGAAGTCTGAGTAATTGTGCTTAGGGTTTGTAGGGTCTATGATGTCCCCTACTAGGCACAATTTAAATAAATGATATATCTCAAAAACTACTCATGCAAAACAGAGCAGACTTTAAAAAACTATTAAGCTTAAAGTTCTACATAAGTTGTTGTTGGACAAAGGCCAATGATTTTTGAAGAAAATGGAAAAAGGTACTAGGCCAAATTGAACCAAAACCCAGAGGTCTGGAGCCTAAACAAGACAAACATGATACAACTTACTTACAATAAAGATAGGTCAATTTTTTTGGAAGTTATCGTTGTACATATGTCTTTGGTTAAGTGTAAATCTCAGAATCCACTTGTTATAAATTGTTCTTTGGTCTTTGCATGGATGTAGTCATACAGGAGCTCTACACAACACAAAAAGTGCATTATTTTCTGATTCAAATTGTTATTTTAAGACATTAAACAAAATTTTGTTTTGCCACAGACACACATAGAGATGCCTTTATAAAATCAACTTTTCTCAATATTTTGAACATTGTAGAATCAAAATCTGAATCTTACTCAAAAACAAACTTCCATTTACATGGAAGTAAGGAAGACAGATCAACCACAAGCATCTTCAAATAGGAAAAAGGCCCCAACTTACTGAAAAATCTCAGAATAATGAAAATGGTCTTACTCTTAGGAGAAGAAATATAAGCATTTAATCAGTTTTCCTAATTCAGAAAACTACTATGAACTTCACCAACAGATAACTTGTTAGGAGCTACCACACGTTGAAATTCAGGAAGAGATCAGTAAACACATTCTAAAACTTGCGTGCAACAATCATCTCGTAAAAATACATTGATTTGACAGAAATTAAACAATATTAGTAACAAAGTGGAGTGATCATTTGATTAATTCATTTATGCAGAGAAGCCATACACTGTCAGCTGAAATTAAAGTGTTGGTAATATTATAGTTTTTGGCCATGGGGATTCCTACCACTCCACGTGACATAACATCAAAGTAAGCTGCATTAATGGCAATTGTTTTTTTTCTGTAGTTGTTGATATGTTTGACAGCATACACATAAAGATCATTGTCCCAAGTGTAGATGAGCATGCGTATGTGAATTACAAGTGATTTCACAGTATCAACATAGAGTTGGACGTAAATGCAAACTCTATTACAGTACCCAGAATATTACCTTGAAGATAGGCAGGGCTAGACGGGTGATTGGCAGTGAAATGTCACCCAGGTATGCTGAGCCCTGCATTGCATGAACCCCAAGAACATTCACATTACACTTTGGAAGGCAAGTAGGTGAATACTAAGATAAATTGTGCCTCACAAAACGTAATGGGGTTTACAGAGAGAGGCACGGAACATGATTCTAGAAGATGATCAGGAAAACCAGAAGAGTGAACACAACTTCAGAAACATAGCTGCGACTAGTTTCAGTAACTTTAGTTTATGAGGCATTTCCAGTGGCCAAAAAAGTGGATCGGTGACTCTTCTGGAATTACAGCTGTTCCTAGGAGTATAGGCCAGAAGTACTCCCAAGACAAAGGGATGGAACCCCCAAAGTACTCCCGGGCTGAAGATAAAGCAAGTTCTCCATCTGACCTGGAAATGCTGGCAAGTCACGTGAATGGAAGAGGAGAAGCACTTCTGGGTCAAGGACTATATAAAGGACTGCTGGAGACCCAGCAAGTGAGCCAGAGTTGGGATGCAGAGGACAGAGATTGCTGGGAGGTGTGGAGGAGAGATTTGTATTGGTTGATTGTGTTATTATTATTAGTTTTGCCTATTTATGGTGGCGGAGGTGCTTCTGGGCACTGTAACAAGAAGAAAAAGAATTAAAAACCTTCTTGGTCATTTTACCCTGTGTTCAGTGTTGCATTGAAAGGGGCCACAGCATCCCCTTGTGTCAAAGTCAAAGTCAAAGTGAACTTTATTGTCATCTCAACCATATACAAGTATACAGATAGACGAAATTGCGAAGCTCAGGGTCCACAGTGTAACAACATGATGTGCAAATAGTAAATTAAAAATAGAATAAAAATTTTAAAATTTATAATTAAAACACAAACAAGACAAGACATTGTGCAAAGATAGGACAAACAAGTAGCAGCAATATTGATGTGTAAGATATGTAATATAATAAGTAAATTAATAAATAATAGATATAGATAATACAGAAATTATCAGTGTATGATAATAGTTGTTTAAGACGTGTGTAAACAATGACAGGTCAGAATGTTTCATAAATCCTTAGAGGTCAGTATGAGATTTTCAGTTCTTTGCAGGATAGTGGTTTTCATGTATAAAAGTTCTGTTTTGTAGAGGAGGTTGAGGCCGTGTGGAAGGTCCCAGGGGGCAGCCTGGTGTTAAGGAGTCTAACAGCTTGGGGGTAAAAACTCTCCTGCAGCCTGGCAGATTTGGCTTTGATGCTGCAATATCTTCTCTTGGATGGCAGAAGTGTGAAAAGTCCATGTGAGGGGTGTAAGGGGTCCTGCACAATGCTGCAGGCCTTGCGGACAGAGCGTTTGTAAAATATGTCTTGTAGTGAAGGGAGAGGCACCCCAATAATGTTCTCTGCTGTCTTCACTATCCTTTGCAGGCGCTTGCGGTCGGATATGTTGCAGTTGCCATACCAGACAGTGATGCAGCTGGTCAGGACACTCTCTATGATGCCTCTGTAGAACATGGTGAGGATGGAAGGGGGAAGACGTGCTTGATTCAGCCGCCTCAGGAAGTGTAGTCTCTGCTGGGCTTTCTTGATTAGTGATGAGGTGTTATGTGTCCACGTAAGTTCCTCAGTTAAGTGCACACCGAGGAACTTGGTACTCCTAACAATCTCCACATCTAAACCGTTGATGCTGAGCGGGATGTGGGCAGGACGTGATTTTCTGAAGTCCACGATTATCTCTTTTGTTTTGTCGACATTGAGAGATAGATTGTTGTCTTCACACCATGCGGACAGCCATTTCACCTCATCTCTGTATGCTCTTTCATCATCCCTGCTTATCAGTCCCAGCACCGTCGTATCATCCGCAAACTTGATGATGTGATTGGTGTTGTGCGTGGCTGTGCAGTCGTGAGTCAGCAGGGTGAAGAGCAGTGGACTAAGCACACAGCCCTGCGGTGCTCCAGTGCTCAGTGTGATGATGCTGGAAGTGTTGTAGCCCATCCGAACTGACTGGGGCCTCTCTGTCAAGAAGTCCAGGATCCAATTGCAGAGGGTGGTGTTTAGGCCCAACCTGCTCAGTTTTACAACCAGCTTTGTGTCTTACATAAGTTAATTTTAATGTGTATTTTGAGTTATTAACTAAGATTTCCTTAAAAAAAAGCAATGATTAATTTTATTTATTTCTTATTAGTCTGGTATAGACACTGATCGTAATAATAAAAACAATTTATATGAAAATAAGAAGGATGTTCTTTAACATTTGACAAAATTTGTTGTTTTGCTTTAATGTTGCTGTTTTTTTTTAACTTTGGACAGAAAAGCTTTTGTTGAGGATTTTGTATAAGAAACAGCATGAAGTTCCTCATTGTGCATGTAGTGCAGTAATATTTGGCTGTATCTTCAGGCTTGAGGCTGCTAATGTCCAAATACAGAGCTTGTTTAGAGTTGTCTCTGGAGACTGTAAACCTCCCTTTAATGCTGCTGGCATACTCTATAGTGCTGCTACCAGAGTTAATGTAAGCCTGCCATTCAAGTCCTTTTCCAGGCTCTTGTCTGATCCAGTGCAAGCCGTAAGCAGCAACGGTTCTTCCAGAACTGTCCTGCCCTGAACCTTGGCAGGTCAATCGCAGAGATTCTCCGGGCTTTCTGACTTCACTGACTTTCTGGGTCAAGACAATATCCGAGCGGACATCTAAAGAAAAAAAAAAAAAATTAGAAAGCCTTAATGTGATCTAAAGCAAAATAACAGGGTGTTTAATTCAAAATATGAAAAACAAACTCAAAACATAATTGAAACTTGGCTTACGTGACAAAATGTTCATAAACATGAAAATATATAAGGTCTCCATAGCCATTGCTGTTGTAAGCAAAGTGCATTAGGGGTGACCTGCCTGAATTTATATGATGAAAAGAAAATTGATTTATTTGCATAATGTAGGCGTCAGATATGAAGGGAACATTTAAGAACTGAGAATTCAGATAACAGGATGAAAGATACTTACAAATCAGAATACCCTGTTTTAATCACTTTTTTAAATTAAATAATTATATTTTTGTGCTTGTGAATTGTTTCAGTATTTATAAATATTAGACTGTTACATTACTTACTGTATATACCAGAGAGAGAAAACACACAATGAAGGACATGTATAATTAACACATTTTGGGAGATTTGCTGACTTTGAGAAGAAATATTCAAGCTTTTTAATGTATACAATTCGCATAACTTTATTTGCATTGTCTGTCTGCAAGCTGCAGAGAGACTCAGGGTTAAGAGAAATATTCACAATTAATGGATTCCTCAGAGACTCTTTTTGCCTTTTTTTGTAAAGTAAGCACTTTTTGGTATCTTTGGTAATACTGCAAAATGATGAAATTTCCTATCACCTTCATAGTAGCCACCCTCAGTGATTTTTTTTTATTTATTTCACTTCAGGACTGTGTGCCTTATGC
The DNA here is from genome assembly GCF_016835505.1 of Polypterus senegalus. Lineage (NCBI taxonomy): Eukaryota > Metazoa > Chordata > Cladistia > Polypteriformes > Polypteridae > Polypterus > Polypterus senegalus. Next base: position 9,953 of record NW_024378926.1, read on the forward strand.
TTTACATGTTAAAAAGTACCGATAGTACCCTTAACAAGACTGGAACAAATACTGCAAGTGACTGAATGAGCTAAGTAACTGGTAGGGCAATGAAGCAAACAGAAGGAACAAAAACAACACAGGGCTTCAGATTATCATTAAATTACAGTACATTGCTGATCATTAACCACTATTTATTTGTTTTTTGAAAATACATTCTACTTTAAGATCATATGGAGTTATAGCTTATACTGACAATACAAGGCATGAACCCAAATGGACTGGAGAAACACCCAGTGCTGTTTCACATTTATTAACAGTTTTTAAAGACTGTGCTGAAGCTGAGTACATGGGACATAATTACATTTATTTTTATATAGTGCTCTTCACTAAGTGCTGGCACAGAGCATTGCGACAAATTCACCAATAGATAGATACCTTACCCAGCCGGGATGCCTCTCTACCAGAAAGACTGGGGAAGCGAACATATTCAGTGCATTACTTCCCCAGGAGTGATAGATGGCAGCCGCCCTGGGTTGTAGAAATGCCTCGGACTCCCACAGGGTTCCATGGGAGTTGGAGTTTTGTGCAGCCCTTTTGGGTTACATGGGTGGTGCTGCAGGTACTGTTGAGCCCCATGTGGCAGCACTTCAGAGTGTTGTGCTGTGAACTGTGCTGTACAGGCAGAAAATGTAGGAAGGCATTTCTAATGGGAAATAAAAATAAAAAGCATGTGCTGAACTTGTGTCCTGTGTCTGTCTATGTCGGGTTTGGGTGGCAGGAGCAAAAATTACTAATTACATAATATGTACCCATAAAGACGTAGATTTGTTTAAAGAGGCAAAAGACAAAAATGGAGCCCGGCGATATCTATCCATTAATGAATTTTTTGAAACTAGAAAGTAGAGAAAAAACAGTAGGGGAGAGGAAAACATAACTAATGAGATCAGGCCTCTGGATCAAAACCACTTTTTATTCTCCACATATTGACAGTTAATGATAAGTGAAGTGCTTCATGTAGAGTTGAATTTGTAGCTCAGTGTTTCAATACACAAAAGTGCTTTAAGTGAAGTTTGTTCCATTAACAGAAAAAGATGTCTAGTCCAGTGTTGTAGCATTTACATGCTTTAATTTCATGTACATCTGACTGCCATTGAGCATTTCAAAAAAGATTTCTACTGAACATAAAAAATCACAACTTCATTTGCTGTCACCGTGTGAGAATTTTTTGAGCTGTCATTCATTTTCTCTTAGTAATGAGAGACAGAGAAGAAACTTGAATGGTGCTTGGCGAGTAATAATATAATAATACATTTTTTTAGTGCAGCTCCTCGACCTCTTGTGCAGAAATCAAGACACAGGAACTGGTGGTTGCTAGGCAGAGTAGGCTTTTATGCCAATATATTGTACAAAGCAGTGTCTGTGAACTTCAATTCCCCATTGCCTACCTCTACAGCCCCCTCTCCTGTAGATGTTTTCCATTTATGGATTCAATTATTCAACAAGCTATCCAGTTTATTAATGTAGGATTAAATGTATAATCATGAAACCACAGTTAACCAGGAAAAACAAAGAAGTTCATGGTTCCAACTAGCCAGGAGTTACCAAAATTATGGAATTCAGTCATACATAGAAAGAATGAATTCTCGACTCATGATAGCAGATGATTTGATAGAGCAATGACAAAAGAGTCAACATGGTGTGAAGACAACAATCTATCTCTCAATGTTGACAAGAGATAATCGTGGACTTCAGAAAATCACATCCTGCCCACATCCCACTCAGCATCAACGGTTTAGATGTGCAGACTGTTAGGAGTACCAAGTTCCTCAGTGTGCACATAACTGAGGAACTTACGTGGACGCATAACACTTCATCACTAATCAAGAAAGCCCAGCAGAGACTACACTTCCTGAAGAGGCTGAAGCGAGCAAGTCTTCCCCCACCCATCCTCACCATGTTCTACAGAGGCACCAATGAGAGTGTTCTGACCAGCTGCATCACGGTCTGCTATGGCAACTGCAGCATATCCGACCGCAAGTGCCTGCAAAGGATAGTGAAGACAGAAGAGAACATTATTGGTTTGCCTCTCCCTTCACTACAGGATATATTTTACAAACGCAGTGTCCTGCCATCCAAGAGAAGATACTGCAGCATCAAAGCCAGATCTGACAGGCTGCAGGAGAGTTTTTACCCCCAAGCTGTTAAGACTCCTTAACACCGTGCTGCCCTCTGGGATCTTCCACACTGCTTCAACCACCTCTAAAAACAGAACTTTTATACATGCGAGTCACTTTCCTGCAAAGAGAAGTGTGCATGTAGAAAAGAACTCAAAATCTCATACCGACCTTTAAGGATTTTGACACTCTTGATATCCTTCTGCTGTGAAACATTCTGACCTGTCATTGTTTACACATGTCTAAAACAACGATTATCATTCACTGATCATTTCTGTATTATCTATATCTATTATATATTTATTATATTACATATCTTACACATCAATATTGCTGCTATTTCTTTGTCTTGTCTTGTCTTGTTTGTGTTTTAAATTTAAATTTTAATTCTATTTTTAATTTATTATTTGCACGTCATGTTGTTACACTGTGGACCCTGAGCTTCACAATTTCGTCTATCTGTATACTTGTATATGGTTGAGATGACAATAAAGTTCACTTTGACTTTGATTTATAAAGCACATAAATATTTGCTTTTGTTACCGGCTTCAGGCCTAGGGATCCTGGGCCAGGTACAAGCCACTGTTGCTACAAGGTGTAGCCACAGCAATATGGTGAAAGAGCATAAAAGAAGCAGGCAGCAGTCATGAGTCTCAGACCATACTTCTCTGTTCTCTACTATTCTCATTTACCCAGAAGTATATAAATGCTTCAATCTCTTCATAGATGAACATGATGATCAGTGAAACAATGGTGCATGCCAATTTCCTCTGCAGAACAAATAGTGTAAACACATTTACTTTTGTTCAAAAATAATATTGTGGTCAGCTATCAAAAAGTACCTGATTAGAAACCAATGTCCCCAGAACTTGTTCATTTTCAAAGGAAGCAGGCAATTCTGTATCACCACATTGTGTGTAGATGAGATACTGAATCAAAGCAGTCTGACTATTCAAAGCAGGTGACTCTTTAGCAAGACAGGTAAATATTTATGCCCTGTAGATAGCCATCAACAATAACATGTAGCAGAATTTTCCAGAAATTTTGCCTTTTCTTTAAAACACTGATTTATAGTCCACTACACTAAGCAACACGCAGAAATGTCATTTTCTTTAAAACACGGAATTCTAGACCATTACACTTTCTTGCCTTAACCATTATGCAATCATACCTGAGCAACACCGAGTACTTTGGCTGGCTGTCTTAAAAATGGATTGTCTAACAAATGTCTTCTAAGATTTTCTAGGCAAGAAAGAAAGGAGTTTTGAAATAACGTTATTAAACTCACTAATCAAGGCACCAGAGAGTGGTGACATTTGGTATGAAGATTAGCATATTCACTATTCTCTGTACTCATGACAATAATGATCTTAAAAACCAATTAGTAACTGTAATCTTTCCTTCCATCCGTGAGTGGAAATGGTGTGTACAATTCATATGCAGTAGTCTGGCATCTGGATATCTAGGATGGGTTCCTGCCTCGATTCCACTTTGGCCCTGAATCCTTATGACTGTAAGGGTTGTAAATCAGGTGGATGGAATTTCACTTCAAATAGTAAGGTGCCGCAGTAAAAGTAGGAGAGAAATTGAAATGTCAGTTGTGTTCACCAGCGCCACTACTGTGTAACTTCTAGTGATAAAGCTTTAAGATTCAGGGCTGACATCTTTTCAGGGCTGCTGGCTCAATATTTTTACAAAGTTGTTGATTTTTGACAGTCAATGCAAATTTTGATAACTGGTAAAAGTGTGCAATTGTGTGTTAAAATTATTTTTCCACAAAGGAAGTTGCGAAAGGCATCACAATACAGAAAGTTCATTATCTTTTCAACAAATCATTTTTTAAGCAGAAAAAATTATATTTTAAATCACTGTATCATGCACCCTTATTCTAAAGAAGGACAATTCATGATTATATAATAGGTAGGCAGTGTGACGTAGTTCTTAAGACACTGAACTTTAAAACCAAAGTTGAATACTGTTTTGTTTTTTCCATTATATTTCTGTTTCTCTTTTGTTTTCTCTGGATTGATTTTGAAATTGTTGTATCTGCAGAAAACCCATAATCTTCTTCAAGATGTGATCAAATGTACAGCTTTCTAGGACTCAGGTAAAAGCTTCGCATCACTATTGGTGTTTTCACCTTTGAGTCGTTTGAGGTTCTACACTCACATTTGTTTTTTTAATATTGTTACAAAAGTATGCCACATTAAGGAAACTTAACTGTTTTTGACTGAAATACAGACAAGACACACCCTTCATCATGGTTAATTTTCAACTACTATAGCATTTTTAAGTATTACGACTTGTGTATTTTTCTCTTTTTCATGATATGAAATTTTGATCTACCATGTCATTCTTCACTACCCCTGGAGTCTCTGTGTTTGTGTGGCGTGTAGGGAGATGCAAGCCTATCTGGTGTGGAGATTTTATTTTCATTTTAATTTATAACTGCAGTATAACTGTTAACTATATTAATAATAATGACAAAAACATTTCCTCAATTTCTGGAAAGGACAGGAACTAGATCTTATTCTTGACTTTGACAAAATGCATCAATTTCCCTTTGTTTATTATTTGGATTTTGTATGAGAGATATCAAGAAGTTCCTCATTGTGCCTGTAGCACAATAATATGTGGCCGTGTCTTCAATTTTGAGACTGTTCATATCTAAATACAGAGCTTGTTTAGAGTTGTCTCTGGAGATTGTAAATCTTCCTTTAATGCTGCTGGCGTACTCTATATCATCGCTGTCAGGGCTAATGTAAGCCAGCCATTCAAGTCCTTTTCCAGGCTCTTGTCGAATCCAACTCAAGCTATAAGCAGCAATGGTATCTCCATCACTGTCCTGCCCTGAACCTTGACAGGTCAGTCGCAGAGACTCTCCAGGATTTTTTACTTCACTGCTTTTTTGGATCAGAACAATATCTGACTGGACACCTAGAAAACAAAAGAGAATTAGAAAGATGCCATGCGATCTAAAGTTGGATTAAAAGTTATTTAAAAACAAATAAAGAGCAAAGCAAAAATACAAATTAATCTTGACTTACATGACAAAACGGTCATAAACATGAAAATATATAAAGTCTCCATGGCCATTATGAGTATGAGAAAATAATACACTAAAGGTACAGCAGGAGTGACCTGAAGGAATTTATATGATAAAAACCAAATCGCTTTATTTGCATAATGCAGGCATCAGATATGACGGGAGTATTTAAGAACTGACAACTCACATAAGAGAGGGGAAGGTATTTACAAAGAATAATGCACTTTTTAAACCTTTTGTAAATAATTTTATACATATATATATATATACTGTATATATATATATATTTTTTTTTTCTTTTGAATTGTAAAAATATTTATAAATATTAATTTATTACACTGCTTATATAGCAGATAAAAACCCAACGTAGACATAAGCTTTTAGTATATGTTGGAAGATTTGCTTTTTTTGAGTGAAAACACAAGCTTTTAAACATACACAATTCATGTGACTTTATTTATTTGCTTTGGCTATGTCAAGCTGCAGGAAGAGTCAGGGTTAGGAGAAATGTCCACAATGGATGGATTCCTCAGTCAATCTTTTTGTCTAAAGCAGGAATCACCCATCTTATTAGTGATCCCATCTTTTTTGTCTTTTATGAATTGAATGCCATCAACAAATGTCTGACAGGCTGGCACCAAAATGGGCCTTTTGTGCAAGTGAGCTCTTCAAAAGTCACTATTTAAATGAAGTTTGACTGATACACCTACATGTGATCAGTTTAGAGTGTCCAGAGAACCTAACTTGTGTGTCTTTGGAATCTGATAGAATAAGATATCCCACAAAAAGATAATGTGCATAATCTTCACAGAAGTAGTAAATCCAGGAATTAAACCCAGATCCATGGACCTGCAATGCAGCAACATTGACCAGATGGTAATAAAACCTAAATGTGTTTTTATATATAGCAGAATGTGACACAGATAGATAGATAGATAGATAGATAGATAGATAGATAGATAGATAGATAGATAGATAGATATTCTAAAGGAAGTAGAAGCTGAGTGAAAAGTATGTAATTTTGGAGCTGCACTGACATTTGATTCCACTAGAGGGAGTAAAGTTTTAGTCTGGTATGCCAGGATCAATAAATTCCCGATTTGCCAAAATTAAACCTGAGGATGGGCTGGATTTGACTTGAGGATATTGTTTTAAAGCTGCTCTAAGCCAGATGGCTGTTGAGAGGGGTGACAGAGGTAAAGGTTTCCTGGCAGGCATAAAAGTAAAGCAGTTGGGAAGAAAGGAGGTCTTAGTGGCATTGGAGATTTGGTTAAGTGCAGTAGTTAAACCACTCAGTCTTTAAGATAGGAGCTTAAACACACCTCATTCATTTTATCTTAATTTTGTTTTGTGATCTTTCCCAATGACTGTTAGTAAACAGGGGAGGCACGGTGGCGCAGTGGGTGGCGCTACTGCCTCGCAGTTAGGAGATCTGGGTTCACTTCCCGGGTCATCCCTGTGTGAAGTGCCCATGTCTGCGTGGGTTTCCTCCGGGCACTCCTTCCACAGTCCAAAGACATGCAGGTTAGGTGCATTGGTGATTCTAAATTGTCCCTAGTGTGTGTGTGCGCCCTGCGGTGGGCTGGCACCCTGCTCGGGGTTTGTTTCCTGCCTTGTTGGCTGTGATTGGCTCGAGCAGACCCCCGTAACCCTGTAGTTAGGATATAGTGGGTTGAATAATGGATGGATGTTAATAAACAACATTTACTTATATAGCACATTTTCATACAAAAAAAAATGTAGCTCAAAGTGCTTTACAAAATGAAGAATAGAAAAATATAAGACGCAATAAAAAATAAAAATAAGTCAACATTAATTAACATAGAATTAGTAAACAGAAAGAAATGTTGTTATCATTAAAGGAACTCTGTGTTTACAGTTTTCTAATAGTATATTATATGAAGTGAGTTTTACATGATGTGATTTTTTTTACAATATGTAATAGGCTGACCCTGCGCTTTGACCACCAAAGGTCATATGAAAAGACAATATCCTCTTAAGGATTAATAAAGTATATCAAATCAAAATCAAACAATGAAAAGACAATGTGTGGCTTTTATACCAAGTAACACTTTTGAGAAGAGACTTCAACTACATGTGAGAAAAACTGAGTTTCACATAAGCCCCACACACCTGATGCACAAGCTGTGTCATACAAGAACATGAGTATATTCTCAGCGTCACGAGGTTGGGAAACATTGTTCTAAATTACATCCTTCATTTCTTTTGTAGCTACTGTATCCGGGGAATTACACAAAAGAGAAGCACTATATAATCAAAAATTGAGTAACATATTTAAAACTTCTTCATGCAGCCGGGTTTTCTTCACTTTGGAAGAGGTCTCGACACAGTGCACTCCATATGAGCCCCCCAGATCACAAACTCAAATGGAGGAAATGTCTTAGTGAGTCGAGCCAAAGTCACTCCATCAGCTCAAGTGACTAAATAGGCTTTTAACTGCAAGGATACCTCTTCTTCATGGTCAGAAAGATTCTTTACAGTACAAATAGTCAATTTTTCACTTTACTGGTGCAGGACAAAGTGGGCATTGTCCATTCTGTTAGGCTTCGAGGCATAGTAGGCCTTTTAAGAAAGCAGATTTAACTGGGTTGCAGGCATCCATCTACACAAAACCCCTACTTGCATTCCAAATTAAGTGACTGAACTCCAGGTTGTACCAGGATCAGCCACGACTTCACCTGATAACAAAGGTGTAAATCAGAGGTGACTTGACATCTCTCCAGAGACCCATCTGTAGACCTTTTGAGCCAGATGGTGTGAATTAAACCAAAGCAAGGAAAATGACCTATAATTCAAGAGATGATAACTAGGATGGACAGAAGAACCGATCTATTAGAGGACATTGATATGTTAACTGGAAGTGACTTAAATCCAATCAGGAGAAGATTCAGCCTTCCTTTAAAACCCTCAGCGCCATCCTGAAGAAGCTCTCTGGGACATCCGCTGAAATACTCACTGGGGATTCTGTCAGATATAACTGAATGAATAATTGAACAGAAGGAAAGGGACTCAGTGTAACTCAAGGGTTAACTAAATGTAACTTAAAGGTTAATCAGAATCAGAATTCACTTTATTGGCCAGATACACTACTGTGTACTAGGAATTTATTTTGATAGTATTAGTGGAATATACAAGAACAACTCAGAATACAATAGATAAATATAAGAAGGTAAAATATAGAATGATATAACATAAAATGATAAAATATGATACAGCATACAAGGTCAATACAAAAAAAAAAGAGACAGTAGGATTAAAATGTCCAGGCGGACATGTGTGCAGGTATACATAGATACAGAATAGAAACTCCGACCTGATTAGTAAGAATAACTGCATGTGGAAAAATGTGTTTAGATGGCATGTTGTTTTAGCTTTTCACTGCACAAAGACATTTGCTGGAGGGAAGTCTTTAGAACAGGTGATGTCCTTCCTGAGTCAGATCAGCAATGATCTTTGCTGCCCTCATCCTTACCATGGATTCATATAGGACTTCAATGTGCAGTAAGTTACAGCCTATGATCACAGACTTTGATGATGTGTTGCAGATTGTTCTTAGTCTGAACAGAGACAGCACCAAACCAGACATGAGGTCAGAATAGACTCAGTGATGGCTGTTTAAAATTGGACCAATATTACTTGAAGGTGATTGAATTTCCTGAGCTGATGCAAAAAAGAACATTCTCTGATGCACTTTCTTAATAATGCATGCAATGTTATTATCTCACATAAGGTTTTGTGACAGCACTGTACCCAGAAATGTAAATGATTATGTCATTCCAGCTGAACTATGGATAGGAAGTGCTGTTGTAGGTGAGCAGGTGACTGTTTCCTGAAAATCTATGATGATCTCCTGGGTTTTGAATGTTAAGGTGCAGATTATTAGGGCTGCACCACAATGTCCAATTTTCCACCTCTTGTTTGTATATGGATTCATTGTTTGAAATGAGGCCTATTAGTGTCATATCATTTGCAAATTTAAGGGATTTGACAGATGTGTTGCCAGAGGTAAAGTCATTTGTATAAAGTGAAAAGAGAAGCAAAGAAAGGACACATCTCTGCGGTGCACCAGTACCATGGCCTAATGGGTCAGGCCTGTGTGCCCAACCGTACATACTGTTTCCTATCTGTAAAAAAGTCTGTGATCCAATGGCAGATTGAACTGAGCAGGTTGAACTGGGTGAGTTTCTTATTTAGGAGCTCTAGGATTATTGTATTGAAAGCAGAGCTGAAGTCCACAAACGTAATCCTCACACATGCCCTTGGTGTGGATAAATATCTGCATCATACACAGACTAGTTGGCCTTTTATGCAAACTGAAGTCTTTTGTAGCATTCTTGAGGCAATTTAGAATTTTTTTTTTTTTTTGGATAGAGCATGAGAGGTTGGACATCAAACTGAAAGATGTGGGTGATGTTTTTAGATGGGTGCAGAATTGGCTCAGGCACAGGAAGCACAGGGTGCGAGGAACCTCATAGGATCTGGCCGATGTTAAGAATGGTGTTCCACAGGAGTCAGTTCTGATATTTTTAAAATATACAAGTGATTTAGATAGGAATATAAGTAACAAGCTGGTTAAGTTTGCAAATGATACCAAGAAAGGTGGTTTAGCAGCTAATTTGGAATCTGTTATATCATTACAGAAGGACTTGGATAGCATACAGGCTTGGGCAGATTTGTGGCAGATGAAATTTAATGTCAGTAATTGTAAAGTATTACACATTAGAAGGAAAAATGTTAGGTTTGAATACACAATGGACTGTCGGAAAACTGAGAGTCCACCTTATGAGAAGGATTTAGTAGCCATAGTCGACTCTACTATCAACTTCCTGAGACAGTGTTCAGAAGCAATTAAGAAGGCAAACAAAATGTTAGGTTATATAGCGCCTTGATGTGTGGAGTACAAGTCACTGGAGGTTCTGCTCAAGCTTTATAATGCAATGGTGATGCCTCATCTGGAGTACTGTATGCAGTTTTGGTCTCCAGGCTTCAAAAGGAACATAACTGCGCTAGAAAAGGTCCACAAAAGAGCGACTATACTGGTACTGTATCTGGGCTAAAGGGGATGAATTTTGAGGATAAATTAGAAGAGCTGAGCCTTTACAGTTTAAGCAAAAGAATATTAAGAGGGGGCATGATTGAAGTGTGTAAAATTATGAAGATAATTAGTAGATTGGATCAAGACTGTTATTTTAAAATAAGTTCATCAAGAACACAGGAACACAGTTGGAACTTTTTAAGGGTAAATTTTGCACAAACATTAGGAAGTTTTTCTTTATACAGAGAACCATAAACACTTGAAATAAGCTACCAAGTAGTGTGGTAGACAGTAAGTTTTTTGGAAGAAATAAGTGGACAGGACTGGTGAGCTTTGTTGGGCTGAATGGCCTGTTCTCTTCTAGATTGTTATAATGTTCTAATTTTCAAATCAGTTCACTTATTCACCTAACACACCTGAATGTTATACTATGTGTGTACATTTTCTAACTTGTTTGTATCATCAAATTTGAACACATCACTATTTCCACTGAAAGAACATCTGAAAAACAATAAAATATTAGCAGATAATATTTACATTAAAACTATTTGCCTCAAAATCTGTAACACATTTTTGGCACCTGACATACTATCATGATCCTTTAACTTCAGCTCATAAGCTAAACAATTAATTTTTTTTCTATGAAAAAGTATTTTTATGTTTAGTTTAAAAATATTATTGTTTTTAAAAGTTCTGTTGAAGCTGTGGATGTCTAGTGCTAGCAGCATAATTCAGGTGAATTCACTTTTTTTTATATAGTGTTCTTCACTAATTGTGAAGCACTGTGACAAGTTCATGATAGATACAAATACAAACTTTACATATTACTAATTACGTAATGTGTATCCATAAAGACATATAGTAGCTTTGATTTAACAAGCAAAAAACAAAAGTGTTTGAAACTGATCAATGTAACAAGAAGAGACACGAGGCATGGCAAGGTTTGGGGCAGCCACCCGTTTTAATGCGGTTTCCTGGCTGCAAAAGCAAATGATTCATGTGAGTCAAGTTTACACAACAGAGTCCAAAACAGAACTGCCTCCCAGAGAAAAGGCGGGAGGCTTTATAGGACGTTGGGTGGAAGTGACGTCGTCCTTGGGGCCGGGACCGGAAGTGATGTCGTCCTCGGGGCCAGGGCCGGAAGTGATGTTGTCCTCGGGACCGGAAGTGGTGTGTCCCAATTCGAGGTGGTGGCTCCTGGTGGGATTTCCCGGGAAAGACCTGTAGGGAACTTATAAAGAGCGTCAGCGTACCCCGCCCCCTCCGGGCAGATGTATAATCAGTCCTGTCTAAGCCCTTCAGCTGCCTCCTATGCACACGTGTGTGACATCAACAAAAATGGAGCCAAGCAATATCTACTCATTAATGAATTGTTGAACTATGACTATTGGAAAACATACAATAACTGATGGGACAAGGGGCCTCATGCATAACACCATGCATAGAATTCACACTAACGCATGGCATAAGGACAAAAGCGGAAATGTGCAGATGCACAAAAAAATCCAGATGCATAAATCTGTGCAAATTACGCCTCTTTGAATTTGCAAATTAATATAAATATCCCTTAAGCTCAGCATTCTGTGAAAATGCAATGGCAAAAGCACAGGGGTAAATAGAAGAATGTCAGCGAATACCAAGTGGAGGCAAGGAAAAACATACTATTTGTTGATTTAAACAGCGCTATAAACAACAAAAGGAAGCTGATTGAGTGACATAGAGTGTCGGAGAAACTCGAAAGCTCAAGTTCACAAAGTCGCACAGTGCCCAAAATAAAAAATAAGTTGTCAGATATCAAAGTTGCCATGAAAAGGCAAGTTGTAAAACAAATAGGGACATAGTGAGGAATAAAGCTCAAAATGTCAACTTTAATCTCGAAATTTCCACTGTAATCACGTAGTTTATTTTGTCATTAAAGTAGAACATCATAAACTTCATCTTAAAATCGTTTAATTTACTAGTTTCTCAAATACCATCGTAACTAAAGTAGCATGTTAAATGCTTTGTTTTGTATGTGTTCTTCTATGTGCTCTATGTGGTGAATCACTATGTGCTTCTTAAATGGGTTTACTCTTCCTCCGACAGGACACAGAATCCATTACATTCATGATACTACAGCTCTCTGAATAATTAAAATACTGAGAAGTATACGTGATATCATTTTCATGATGACAGGAATTAAAACATGTTATTAAAAATGGTAACATGGTGGTGCAGTCATTGTTCATGCCTCACGCAAGATGATTGCTGTGCCATGCGCGACCTTCGACGAAATAATTTATTGCAGCAGTACTGTCTCTTTCAAATGTACTAAGCCCCAGTTCCTGTCCTTCCTTTTCTTTCTCCAAATACCCAATTGCCACGCAATCAGCTTAGTAATAGACATTAAGCCATCTGTAAGCTGAGAACGCAGATTCTTCAGAACTTTTAAGGAACATAGAAATATCTTCGTAGTACATGTTTAATTATTCTATCCATCTATCCTTCCAGTGTCGCACCATCCCCAGCAAGAAAACAGCGCAAGGCAGGAACAATCCCTGAATGGAGCGCCAGCGCCTTACTAGCGCTGCGACACCGTGTCCTCACATGTTTAATTATTAACAATACAGATTTAAATGAAGTTAAAGTTTTATTTGTATAATGTAATAAACATTTTGCTGCATTTCATCCTAAAAATTATATTGTCTATCATATGTAAATATGCGCTTTATAAAGTGGCTCACGTTGTGCAATATTATAACTGTATTGCAAGTTTACAGTGAGGTAATTGTACTTATAAGTACAAACAGTTCTACAAGGATCACTTGATGGACTGATTGATTGTGTTTATAGTTCTTGGGATGAAACTGTTTCTGAACTGTGAAGTCAGTACAGGAAAGGATCTGAAGCATTTGCCTTATGAGAGCAGTTCAAATAGGCAGCATGTGCTTGATGCTGTATACCGATAGTTCTCTCTGCCGATCAGCTGCTGTACAGCTGTGATTCCCCACTCAGATACAGTGATATAAATACTCTGAGTGGTGCAGTGAAAGTAATATGGAAAAAGATAATCTGCTGTGGCAACCCCTAACAGGAGCAGCTGGAAGAAGAAGATGGTGCAGTGAGAGTAACAACGCAAAAGCAGCTATGTTATTTGGAATAGTTTGGTCATTCTGTGGACCCTTATATTGTTACAGGTTAATTACAATCAGATGCATTAAACTAATAAACAATTTACGGTTAATTTCAGTGTATATGATAAAGCCGCATCAGGGATGTGGATCTAAAAAGAAAGGAAACCACACTGGAACAAAAGCACTGCTTTGACGCTGGGTGCCACCATTTTGCAAAACCGAGCGGTGAACTTGCGTATGCCAGGGTTTGAGCTAGCATGAAAATGTGCATGGTTTTACGCCAAGTTTAGGTTTTATACATCGCAATTTGAGCATGGAAATGGGAGTACGCAAAATGTACACAAGGCCCCAGGTCTGTGGATCCAAGTTACTTTATTCTTTCAACATTCTTGGCAGTTAGTGATGAGGAATGTGATTCACGTAAAGTTGAATTTGCAGCTCAGTGTTTCACTTCACACAGAAAAATAAAGTTAAACAAGTTGTGTTTTGCTTTAAGTGAAGTTCATGCCATTGATAAAAAAGATGTTTAGTCCAGTCCAGAAGCATTTACTTTCATGTACATCTGACTGTCAGTGAGTATTTAAATAACGATCACAATTGAACAAAAAAAAATAAAAAACAGATTTTGCTGTAATGTATAATTTTTTTTAACTCAGTTCTGTTAGAACAATACCCAACTTTGCTACTTATGAGAATAAGTGACGTGATCACAGTCTTAAAGATGTATCCAAAACACAGAAGAAACTTGAATCTCCATGGTGCTTGGAGAGTGCATCTCCTCAACTTTTAGTGCAGGGACCCAGACACATTAACTGGAGGTTGCTAGCAGAGTAGGGTAAGTGTTGATGCCAATACAATGTTGAGATATTCAGCAGTTTTATGTCATTGTTGAATGAATTAACTTTGAGTCATCTTTGACATTATCAAATACCACCACTGCTGCTGTCTGTAAATCCCAATCCCCATTACAGCCTCCTCTACTATAGATGGTTTCTATTTATGGATTCAATTATTCAACAAGCAATCCAGGTTATTAATGTAGAATTAAATATATATTCATAAAACTGCAGTAAACCAGGAAAAACAAAAAGTTATTGTTCCCAAACCTGTAAAGGAGTTACCACAATTATGGAACAGAGTCATACACAAAAACAACAAACAACACTCATGATAGGCAATGAATTGATAGAGCAAAGACAAAAGAGTCAACATCTAAAAAGCACATAAATATTTGCTTTCTTGCCTTAGCCCATTATACAATCACTGTACAAAAGTCTGAGCATGCTGTCAGTTACGTCATCACGCACACTGGTTATATGTCAGCATGCGCATGTGTTAGTTTTCGTCCCTGATATAATAATAATAATAATAATAATAATAAGAATAATAATAATAATAATAATAATAATAACTAGCCAACCTGCGGCGTAGCATACACTGCATAATTATTTAGTGATGTGTGAACACTTCCTGAAAGACACAGTTGTGTAAATGGGGAGGGTTTGAGGATACAACATTTGCTCAAAAACCTTCACGCTCCAGAAATATCTCAAAGCACATTTAAACACACACTCCACTGAACAAACGCATTCCACACAGGTCTTTCAATGCACTATTTGTTTGAAAACGTTCCGACTGCAGGGATATTTCAACGCACATTTAAAATCACACTCCACTGAACAAATTATGCAATGTGAACATTGCCAGCAATGCTTCAAAACAACTCGTGCTCTCAAGAATCACTTACAAACTCATTCCAATTCCTTTCAGTGTCAACTCGCAAACCCCATGCACAGTCATCGCATTCAGTTTTACGTTGCTTTTCAAGAAGATACCGCCATTCCCATCCAAGAAAATAACATTGGCCTACCTACTGCAGTATGTACTTCTTGCAATGCTCTTCATTGGCCATCAGAGAAGTTGGGGGGCCTGGCCCTGTCGTGCGTATCCCATGGTCTTACAGTTGGCGGACGGGGCTCTGTGAGTTGGCGGGCATGACTCTCTGTCTTGCGTGCGTCTTGCGTGCCCTTAGTGAATGGGGGACGGAGCTCTGTTGTGCGTACCCCATGACATGGGAGGAGGGTTAGAGTGGGTGGTCGGGGCTCTGTCATGCGTTCCCCATGACACGGGAGGAGGGTTAGAGTGGGCGGTTAGGGCTCTGTCATGCGTATCCCATGGTTGGGCGACTTGGTCGATTATATATATATAGAAAAGCACCCGGAACCGAAAAGAACAATGAAAAGTTAACGTGGCTCAGAGGAGCATGTGGACTGATGAAGCGACTGAGGCTATGTTTGGTAAGTTGTTGTGTACGGGTACATGAGCAGGCAGTGCACATGCTTCAAGAGCGACAGTGGACATGGGAGGAGGGCTACAGTAGGCGGGCTCTGTCATGCGTATCCCATGGTCTTAGAGTTGGGGGGGGCTCTGTGAGTGAGCGGCCTAGCCCTGTCGCGTATTCCATAGTATCCCATGGTCTTACAGTTGGCGGGCGGGGCTCTATTAGAGTTGGCGAGCGGTGCTCTGTGAGTTGGCTGGTGTGGCTCTCTGTCTTGCGTGCCCTTAGTGAATTATATACAGTATATAGATATGCTGAATGATATGCTGAAACGCTGTACTTCCCAGAGCCTGCATGTTCTCATTTGTTTACTTGTTAACCTTGTGTGCGTCTATTTTGAAGTAAGTTGATGTTTTGTTGTTAGCTCCATTAGAAATATAACACATTTTTGAATTCTGTGAGTAATGTTTAAAGCTCTAACAAAGTTTTACTAACATGTTCAGGCAAATTTTTATGTTGAAGTGTGTTCAGTTTAATGTGTAAAACTGTGTAAAATACATTAAGAAATGTTGTTTCTTTATTCATATATATGTACTTCTAGAAAAAAGATGGTAATCGCTGTTTGAGTAGTAATGACTGTGAACACTCCATGACTGTACAGTTTTAATGCATTTAGTAACTTCTTTTCAGTGTCTTTGCCAACGAAGGCATGCCATAGCACTCTGTTAATTTCTGCCATCATCTACTGCTGTTTTTGGGTATTACCTGTTTGTAGTATTCTGTAGGCATTTATTTTGTGACAGTTGTTTAATGTTATTGTATTTGTTGTGTTTCAGAATCCACACACATCTGCCAGTAAATGTTTAGCTTTACAAGGCCGTTGCAATTAATCCTTCTTTAACGTTTGGCAGTTAATGAACTCATTCTACTATAACTCTGGTCTGCTTCATCCGCCTTACTGGGAATTAGGATTTGGTACTATGTACACACCAGTTTGATGAACACACTGTTTAACAATCATACCTGAGCGACATCAGGTACTTTGACTGGCTCTCTTGTAAAAGGATTGCATAACAAATGTGTTCTGAGATTTTTCTAGGTAAGGTAGACTTAAGTAACATTGTTACACTCACTAATCAAAGCACTGGAGACTGGTGACATATTGTATGATGGCATGCATTGTACTCTGCACACACGACAATAATGGTCTTACAGACCTATTAGTAATTACTGTGTAAACTTTCCTCCCATGTGTGAGAGAAAATAGGTGTGTAAAATTCACATGCAGTGGGCTGGCATCCTATGTAAGATGGGCTCCTTCCTTGATTCCAGTTTGGCCCTGAATCCTTATGACTGCAAGGATTATAAATCAGGATGGCATTTCAGTACACGTAGTAATGTGCTACAGTAAAAGCTAGTGAGAAACTGGAAGTTCACCAAAGCCACTACTCTGTAACATCTAGTGAGAAAGATTTAAGATTCAGGCTGACATCTTTTCAGGGGTTGTTGGCTGAAGTTGTTGCAAGCTGTTTTAGTTAATGCAACAGGTGACAACTGATGAAAATGTGCAATTTTGTGTTAAAATTGTTTTTCCACAAATAAAGATAAGGTAGTTGTTAAAGGCACCACTACACAGAAAGTTAATGATCTTTATGATAAATAATTATGTAAGCAGAAAAAAAATGTTTTAAATCACTGTATCATGCATCCATATTTTAAAGTAGGGCAGCTAATAATCAGATAGCAGGTAGGCAGTGTGACTACTACTTGACTTCTTAAAACACTGAACTTTAAAACTAAGGTTGAATATTGTTTTGTGTTTTTTGATTGTATTTGTTTCTTTTTTCCTCCAGATTTTGAAATCGTTCTATCTGTAATGTTGTTATACTGTATGTTTGATTGGGCAGTATGCCATTGTAATATTCTAATTTTTGAAAATAAAATAAAAATGTAAAAAACAAAACAAACAAAAAACAAGATTTCAAGTTAATCTTCAATATTCGTATCTCACCTGTGCTCCAGCTATAACAAATAAAGTGTCCTGGGGCCTCATGTATAACGCCGTGCGTAGAACTCGCACTACAACATGGCGTAAGCACAAAAGCCGAAATGTGCTTATGCACAGAAAATCCAGATGCAGGAATCTGTGCGTACTCCAACTTCCGCGTTCTTCTGCTACATAAATCCCGATCAGCGTGAAAACTAACGCTCGTGCACGCGCATTATGTAACGCCCCAAATCCTCTTAGAATTACGCCTATTTGAATATGCAAATCAATATAAATCGCCCTTAAGCGCAGCCTTCTGTGAAAAGACAATGGGAAAAGCACGGGGAAAATATAAGAATTTCAGCGAATACCAAGTGGAGGCAAAGGAAAAACATACTATTTGTTCAAATAAACCGTGGTATAATCAACAAAATGAAGTTGATCGAGTGACATAGCGTGTTGGAGAAACTTGAAAGCTCACATTCACAAAATCGCACAGTGCCGGAAATAAAAAGAAGTCACATATCAAAGTTGCCGTGAAAAGAAGAGTTGTAAGCCCACTGTCTGAGTGTCATATGAAAGCTTATTAGGGTACAGAGAAAAAAGGCACACATTGAGGAAAAAGCACGAAATGTCAACTTCAATCTCGACATTTCCACTTTAATCATGTAGTTTATTTTGTCATTAAAGTAGAACATCATAAACTTCATCTTAAAATCATTTAATTAACCAGTTTCTCAAATCACATCGTAATTAAAGTAGCACATTAAATGTTTTGTTTTGTATTTGATCTTCTATGTGCCTATGTGTGTGAATCACTACTTGCTTTTTAAAATGGCTCTCTTCCTCCAACTGGACACAGAATCAATTACATTACATATTCTCTGAATAACTAAAATACTGAGATGTATACGTGATGTCATTTTCATGATGATAGGAATTAAAGCACGTTATTAAACATGTGTTTCACTTCGATGAAATAATTTATTGCAGCAGTACTCAGGGGCGGCTCTAGGCTTGTGGGTGGCACTGGGCAGAGGAAGAATCGGTGGCTCCTTCGCCCACCCGTCAGTAAGGTAGCTTATGCACGGTGGAAGGCTACATCCGTTGCAGACAGTGCATAGCCGCCTCATGCTCATGACACAAGCATTTAACTTTTGCCGAAATTTGTCGCTGCATTTTTAGCTGTGTTGTTATTTTATCTTTCTGTTTTATATTCAATATATATTGGCGTAGCCGTCACTGCAGTCAGTGCTTTTCTTTCCCCAAGTAACCGACCGCCATACAATCAGCTCTGTAATAGAAGGTAAGCCATCTGTAAGCTTAGCGCCATTCTTCAAAACGTTTAAAGAACATTGAAATATCTTCGTAGTACATGTTTAATTATTCTATCCTTAACGACACTCCCAGTGAAGAATATAGATTATTTAAATGAAGTTAAAGTTTTATCTGTATAATTTAATAAACATATTTTGCTGCATTTCACCTTAAAAATGATATCGTCATCATATGTAAATACGCGCTTTGTATGCACGACTTTCGATGAAATAATTTATTGCAGCAGTACTGTCTCTTTCAAACTTACTAACCTTCAATTCCTGTCCTTACTTTTCTTTCCCCAAATACCCAATCACCACACAATCAGCTCTTTAATAGATGTTAAGCCATCTGTAAGCTTACAACTAACTTTTAAGGAACATTAAAATGTATTCATAGTACGTGTTTAATTATTCTATCCATCTATCCTTCCAGTGTCGCGCCAGCCTCAGCAAATATACAACGTGAGGCAGGAACAATATCTGAACTTGCTAGCGCTGTGGCACCGTGTCCTCAGATGTTTAATTATTAACAATACAGATTATTTAAATGAAGTTAAAGTTTTATCTGTATGATATAATAAAACATATTTTGCTGCATTTCATCTTACAAATGATATCGTCATCATATGTAAATACGCTTTTTACAATGTTCGCAGGTTGTGCGATATTATAACTGTAGTGCAAGTTTACAGTGGGGTGATTGTACTTATAAGTACAAACCGTTCTACAAGGAGCAATTGATTGAGTGCATTTAAAGTTCTTGGGATGAAACTGTTTCTGAACCGCGAGGTCCGTACAGGAAAGGCTTTAAAACGTTTTGCAGTGGCTGAGACAGCGTGTCCTTAAAGCTGTATATCGATAATTCCCTTTCCGATCAGCTGCTGTTGTGATTCACACTCAGATACAGTGATATAAATACTCCGAGTGGTGCAGTGAGAGAAATATGGAAAAAGATGATCAGCTGTGGCAACTCCTAACGGGAGGAGCTAGAAGAAGAAGAGGAGAGTAACAACGCTAAAGCAGTTATGGTATTTAGTTTGACCATTCTGTGGACCATTATATTGTTACAAGTTACTACACTAATAAACAATATGCGGCTAGTTTCAGTGTATTTATAAAGCCGCGTCAGGAAAATAAGGTGTAACCACACAGGAACAGTAGCACTGCTTTGACGCTGGGTGCCGCCAGACTGCAAAACCGAGCAGAGAACTTGCGTACGACAAGGCATGAGGTACCGTGGAAAAGTGCGGGGCTTTACACCAAGTGTAGGTTTTATACATCGCGATTTGAGTGTGGAAAAGTTCTTACGCAACATTTCTGTGCGTACGCACCGTTTATACATGAGGCCCCTGATGTTGTGAGTTGCCATCTAGTCACACTGCTGGGGGTATAAAATGAGAAGGAAGTAGATAAAAATGAAATCAGCCAGTCAATTTCCAACCCGCTATATACTAACACAGGGTCAAGGGGGTCTGCTGGAGCCAATCCCAGCCAGCACAGGGCACAAGGCAGGAACAAATCCCAGGCAGGGTGCCAGCCCACCGCAGGGCACACACACACACACCAAGCACACACTAGGGTCATTTAGGACCACCAGTGCACCTAACCTGCATGTCTTTGGACTGCGGGAGGAAACCCATGCAGACACGGGGAGAACATGCAAACTCCATGCAGGAAGGACCCGGGAAGCGAACCCAGGTCTCCTAACTGCGAGGCAGCAGTACTAACACTGCACTATTTAAAAAAAAACAAAAAAAAAAAAACTCTCTTTCAGAACGGTTGGCCAAGATATTCTTGTAAGTCAGTGTGAAGTTTAGGACTAAATATAAATATATCAACCTGTTTGCTTTCAAAATTCCATTTGGGTTATCCACCAATTACATCTTCACAATTTAAACCAATTTATTTTATATATATATATATTATATTTTCTCCTCACTTTGATATTGGTGCAAAGAGAAGAGGTCTTCATCTTAACATCAGCAAAACCAAGGAACTGGTTGTTATTGACTTTCACTGCACCAAAGTGCCTCTATGTCCATCATTATTTAAGGAGTGGATGTAGAGGTGGTCCATTCCTACAGTTAGTTGCGGTTCCACATTAATGTCAGGTAGGATTGGATTCAAAACACAGAGGAACTCGACAAGAAAGGACAGAGCAGACTCTTCTTCCTTAGGAGACCGCATTGCTTTAATTTGGGTATTCAAATCCTCTTCATCTTCTGTAACTGTGTGATGGCCAGTGTGATTTCCTACACTGTGGTGTGCAGGACTGGTAACATCACTTCAAGAGAAGCCCTCAGAATCCACAAAGTCATTAAAGCGCAGGCTCAGTCATAGAACACACTCAGTACCCCTGGATGTCCTAGTGAAGGACAGAAGTTAACCAAAACTGAGTGCCTCTATAAGCAATGCTGCATGGTCTCTCTCTGACACACTAACACTGTGGACTTTCAAACAATAAATTATTCAGCTGAAGTGTGTCAAGAAATGCTACGGGGGTTCCTTTACGGCAACTAAGCGCATCCCAGGATTTTTTCTGATTAATATTAATTACATTGATTCTGGCATAGTTAGTAAAATGTTAAATTCGCAGATGACACTGAAATTGAAGCAATGGCAGACACTGAGGAAGCAGCAAAAAGGTTTCAAAATGACCTGGACAAGCGTCAGAACTGGGCCAACACCTGGAAAATTCAGTTTATTGTACAATAGTGCAAAGTGCTACACATGGGCTAAAAGAAACATAATAATAATAATAATAATAGATTTTATTTGTAACGCACTTTTCATTGATAAGATCTCAAAGTGCTACAACAAAAGCAATAACCACAAAATTTTAAAGTTTAAAAGACTAGATTAAATCAACAATCACAGCAATTATATGCTTTCCTAAATAAAAAAGTCTTCAAATTTGCTTTAAAAGTGTCCAGGTTTTGTGTAGTTCTCAGTTCAACTGGGAGCTGATTCCAGAGCTGTGGTGCAGCAGAGCAAAAAGCTCGACCCCCATAGTCAGAGCTTAGTAAGGGGAGTATGAAGCTGCATGCTGCCAGATGATCTGAGGATCCGATTGGAAGTTTTTAAGTGAATCAAATCCTGAAGGTAAGAAGGTGCCTGGCCGTAGATACATCTGTGGGTCAATAGAAGAATTTTGTACTCAATCCGGAAGGAAACAGGGAGCCAATGAAGTGATTTGAGGATGGGAGTAATATGTTCAAATTTCCTTACTCTTAGTAGGATTCTTGCAGCACTATTTTGGATATATTGAAGCTTTTGTATGTCCTTGGTATGAATTCCCGCAAAAAGTCCATTGCAGTAGTCCAGCCTTGAGGAGATAAAGGCATGGACAAGTTTCTCTGCATCTGGGATGGTTAATAGGGGGCGAAGTTTGGAAATTTTTAAGTAAATGGTAAAATGATGCCTTACACACATGTTTTATATGGTCACTGAAGGTCAACTGTGGATCAAACCGAACCCCCAGATTAGTGACTGCAGAAGAAAGAGTAATGACCTGGCTGTCAAAAGTGAACTGGAGTATTGGAAAAGAACGAATCTGGTGGGGGGTGCCAACAAGGAGTCCCTCAGTTTTATTGCTATTCAGCTGTAGAAAATTGGTGTTCATCCAAGCCTTTATCTCCTCCAGGCATGTAGTAAGATGTAATATGGCCTCTGAAGGGTTTGGGGCAGTTTTAATGTAAAGCTGCGTGTCGTCGGCATAACAATGAAAAGACAGTCTGTGTTTGGCAATGACATGCCCAAGAGGTAACATATAAATAGTGAAAAGAATAGGACCAAGAACTGACCCCTGCGGGACCCCACATAAAACAGTTGACAATCTGGAGGAGCAATCTCCCAACGAGACCTGTTCAGTCCTGCCAGACAGGTAGGACTGGAACCACCGTAGTTTGCAGTTCCGAGAGTCCAGCTGTGTGATGAAGACAATCCAGGAGGATGGAATGATCAACTGTATCGAAGGCCGCTGACAAGTCCAGAAGAATAAGCAGGGATGGTGAGCCTGCATCAGCTGCCATCAGTAAATCATTTGTCACCCTGAGCAGTGCTGTTTCCGTGCTGTGGGTTGAACGAAAGCCTGACTTGAACTTTTCAAACAGGTTATTACATGTAAGATGACTCTGGAGTTGAAGGGCAACTGTCTTTTCTATAATCTTTGACAAAAACGTCAGGTTTGAGATGGGCCTGTAGTTTGCAAGAACCTCAGGATCTAATGAGGACTTCTTCAGCAGTGGGCGAATGACAGCTGCTTTGAGAGATGGTGGCATATGGCCTGTTTGTAGCGAGAGATTGGCTAACTTTGTAATAGTTGGACTGACAATGGGGATAAATGACTTAAGCAGAACTGTCGGAATAGGATCCAATGTGCAGGATGATGGTTTCATTCCTTGCACAATTCCACCAATGTAGCTGCTGGAAACCTCCGTGAAATGTGTGAAAGATGACACATTCCCAGCTGATGGATTTGAAGCAGGCATAGGCGGAACATGTGGTCCAGGCATTAAGGAGCGAATGTTATAGATTTTTGATCTAAAGAAGTCAATAAAACTGTTACAATGCTCCTTAGTAACTGGCGTTGAGAAAGATGGCTGCTGTGGTTCCATAAGTTGATTCATTGTAGCAAACAACTGCTTTGAGTTTCCTATATTTTTATTTATCTGATTTGAATAAAATTGGCCTTTCACATCTTTTAGGGACTTGGAATAGGCCTTTTGATGGTCACGAAATGCAAGCTTATGGACAGTGAGTCCAGTCTTCCTATAGTTGCGCTCCAAAGCACGTCCTGCCCTCTTGATTTGGCGTAGCTCTGGTGTATACCAGGGAGCAGAGCGTACAAACATAACTTCACGTGTCCTGATAGGGGCATGGAGGTCAAACACACTGCTCAATGATGTATTATAATGATCAACTAGCTCATCCACCATTGTAACCGTTGGACAGGGAATTTGTTTGAGGTCTGCAGCCATAGAGGTTAAGTCAATTTGTTTCCAATTCCGGAAAGATATTTGGCGTTTAGGTCTTGTGACAGGCAGTAAAAATGTGAAGGCCATAGAGACCACCTTGTGGTCAGACACACCCAGATCATAGACTTCTAAGCTTTTCAAAAGAGCTGAGTCAGTGATGACAAGATCTAGCGTGTGCCCCCTGGTGTGTGTTGGGGCCTTTACATGCTGCTGAAGACCTAAACAATCGAGCACATTCAGAAATTCTGTTGAGAGATGGCAAGAAGGATTGTCCACATGAATATTAACATCACCAACAATGACAATGTTAGCTGACAATGAACAAAGTGATGTAAGCAAATCTTGAATTTCCGGAAGAAATGAGGAGTGTGATTTGGGAGGGCGATATATAAGCAGCACTGTCATTGAAAGGGGGGGTTTGCATTTAAAGGCTAAGCATTCCATGGAGGAAAAATCAGGTAGTGGAAGAGGAGAAAGTTGCAGATCAGCTCGATGGATAACAGCCAAACCTCCTCCCCGCCCAGAGCCACGGGCTTTCTCCAGGTAACAATATCCCTGGGGACAGGCTTCATTAAGCACTGAATAATCATCAGGTTTGTGCCAAGTTTCAACCAGGCACATAAAATCCAGCTTTTTGTCCAGAATATGATCACAAATAAGGAGGGATTTATTAGTGAGAGATTGAGTATTAAATAGTTCCATTGTAGCGGAGGGCAGTTCTTTAGATGCGAGTCTCTTTAAACTCCTCAAGACACTGTAATCCACTCCGTGATTTCCATTTCGCCCAGCACTAGAGGCTCTCAGAGGAAGGAAGGGCGGGTAGCTGCTACATAGTCCAGATGCGCCAGTGCTCAGATGACGTCCCGCTGGTGCGCGATGTACAGCCGACGACCAGACGGAGGGAATCGAAGCGGCATCACGCTGGCGGTAGAAAAACTTTCTGCGGGAACTTCTATGGATGTAGCGAGGCCGACGTAGAAGTCCGAGCTTTTCAATGGTTCGAAGACAAGGCGGAGGTAGCCACCGATTGAAGCTCAGCAGCTGAGAGATAGAGTATTTTAAAATGCTCCCAGACGTCATTTCACAGCTCCAGCAGTGGCTATCCAGCTGATATTTGCCGTCTTGGCCCAAACCGTTTGTGTGGCAAGGTAGTAAGGTTAACCAGCCTGTCGAACACCGAAACACAGCCGCGGATTTAAAGCAATTTTAAGACAAACACTAACTCAGTAATACCAACAAACACCACTAAATCAGAGGCAGAGAAGCGGCGAACAAACAACGCCTGCGTCCTCTCTGTCTGTTCCATCATTTTTAAATACAAGATGGGAGATATTGTCATACAGGAAGCAACCTCTGGAAAGGATTTAGGGGTTTATGTTGACGCAATATTTTCATTGCGTAAGTAATGCACAGAAGCAATTAATAAGGCAAATAAAATGGTAGGTTTTATCATAAAAACTGTTGAATTTAAGTCAAGGGACAGTATGCGCTTAAACTATATAATGCACTAGTAAGACCTCAACTGGAGTATTGTGTGCAGTTCTGGTCACCACACTACAAGAAAGACATAGCAGCAGCAGTGGAGAGGAGAGCAACCAAGTGCATCCCCGGAACTAAGGACATGTCCTACTGTGACAGACTCGGAGAATTAAACCGTTTTATTCTCGAGCAGAGAAAACTGCGTGGAGACTTAATTCAGGTATTTAAAATCCTCAAAGACATTGATAAAGTAGATCCAGCAAAATTTTTTTCTCCTTAAGGGTGAATCACGTACTCAAGGACATCAGTGGAAAGTAAGAAGAAGTGCATTTAAAACAGAAGCTAGTAAGTACTTCTTTACGCATGCAAAGAGTCGTGGGACTTTAGAACAAACTAGCGAGACATGATGTTGAAGAAGAAACCTTGACAACCATTAAGAAGAATCTGGATGAGATATGGGAACGGCTTAGCTATTAGATAAACAAACAGGCTTGATGGACTGAATGGTTTCCACTTGTTTGTCAAATTTGTAATGTTTCAAAAAACAAAAAAAAAACAGATTTTGCTTTCATGGCATGAAGTTTGCATCTGACATGTTATTCTTTACTACCTTAGGATTCCTTGTGGCTTTGTGGTTATGAAGGGAAATGCAGGCTTAGCTACTGAGGAGCTTTCATCTTTCATATGAACAATAGTCTGACAAAACATTCAACTTGCCCTCTTTGTTTCCCTTGAAGATATCATGCATGACAGAATTTTAATGTGTATTTTGGGTGAAAAAGTATTTTAATTACATTTTATAACTGTAGCACAACACTAAAAATAAAAATAAAACACTTTATAGGCAAGTTGTGAGAAGGATAGGAAGGAAATTGTTTCTAACATTTGCTAAAAGGCTTTTATTCAGGATTTTATATAAGCAATAACAAGAAGTTCTTCACTGTGCTTGTAACACAATAATATTTGGCAGTGTCTTCAATTTTGAGGCTGCTCATGTCCATATACCCAACCTGTTTAGAGTTGTCTCTGGAGATTGTAAACCTTCCTTTAATTCTGCTGGCGTACTCTATAGTGCTGCTGCCAGGGTCAATGTAAGCCAGCCATTCAAGTCCTTTTCCTGGCTCTTGTCTAATCCACTTCAAGCCATAACCAGTGACGGTATACACATCACTATCCTGTCCTGAACCTTGGCAGGTCAGTTGCAGAGCCTCTCCAGGATTTTTGACTTCACTACTTTTTTGCATCAAGACAATATCTGACTGGACACCTAAAAAAACAAAAGAGAAATGGAAAAATGTGTGATCTAAAGCCAGAGCACAGGGTATTAAAAAAATAAAGAGCAAAGCAAAAATATAAAGGAATCATGACTTACATGATAAAATGGCCATAAACACTGAAATATACAGAGTCTCCATAACCGTTATTGAGTGTGAGAAAGAAAACCCTAAAGATACAGTAGGAGTGACCTGACAGTTTATATGACAAAACAAAATCACTTTATTTGCATAATGTATGCATGACATATGAAGGGAATATTTAAGAACTGAGAATTCATATAACAGGAGAAAAGATAATTCCCTTTTGTAATAGCTTTTTCAATATTAATCTTATATAAACAAATATTTTTTTCTTGTGAATGGTTAAAGTGTTTATAAACATTAATTTCCTTCATTGCTCAGATACCAGAGAGAAATGAAACATAATGAAGGACGTAAATATTTAACATACTTTGTATGTTTTAACTCAAAAACAGCAAATCTCCCAAACTTTTAAATGTATACAATTCACATGTCTTTATTTATTTTCAACATCTATGTAACAAGCTGCAGGAAGAGTCAGGATAAGGAGAAATATTCAAAATGGATGGATTGCTCAGCCTCTCTTTTTTGTCAATTTTTGGACAGTAAATACTTTTTGGCAAATACAAAGAGGACTGTTTCATTTATGTTAGGTAGATTACCCAGTGGGGACTGGTCTGTTGGTCTGGAATCCCTACAGATTTTATTTTTTTTCTCTCCAGCCATCTGTTTTTTTTTTTTTTTTTTCTGTCCACCCTGGCCATCGGACCTTACTTATTCTATGTTAATTAATGTTGACTTATTTTTATTTTTTATTGTGTGTTCTATTTTTGTATTCTTCATTTTGTAAAGCACTTTGAGCTACATTTTTTTGTATGAAAATGCTATATATATAAATGTTGTTGTTGTTGTTTTTGGTATTTTTGGAAATACTGTAAAATTGTGAAAGTTCATATCACCTTCATATTCCATTTCATATAATCACTATGTGTTGTGTGTTCTTCATATGAAAAATATGCTGATGGTAAACTAGACAAGAATAGATGAAATACTTTAAGTGACTGAACGAACTAAATAGAAAGTATGCCAATGGAGCAAGCAGAACCAGGGAAGACAACACAGGGCTCCATACACATTTTTGATACATTCACTGGACTTTACAATATGAGTAACACTGATCACTGACCACTATATGTCTGCTTTTTGAATATGCTTTCTATTTTAGGATTATATAGAATTATAGCTCATACTGACAGCACAAGGCAGGAACCTATCCAGGATGGTACACTGGTCTGTGGCAGAAAACATTCCCCTACATACCCACACAGACTAGTTTAGCACTGCCTATCAACCTAACCTGCACGAGTCTCCAGAGGAGACAAGAAGATGGAAACCTGACACAGCACCATAAGCACTATCCACAGTGCAACCTCGAACAAATAATTTGATTAATTAAAATATAATCTATTTGCTTTAGTAGAAGTTATTTCTGTGGAGTTCTCATAATTTGTTCAGCTTTATTAGGATGGCTCAGTTCTTTGTGAATAATTGAATAGTACATTTATTTTTTTTTTTACAAAATAAGAGTACTATTGTTATAAAATATCCAACTATAGTGATTAAATCATGAGTCACAGTCTTAGTTGTGATCTACATCTTTGTTTTTCCGAATTGAGATATAGCAAAAAAAATATCTGACAGGACACCACTGTTAGTTTGCTCTTTAAGCGAAGATGCCGACAACTCAGATGTCCAGAGAACAAAGCCAGGTACATTTCAAAGCGGGAATAGGCTGAAAAATTGTCCATACACAGCCAAATCACCAGTCGAGCTAGAAACCAGTCTAGCTTTAAATGACTGAAAAATAAAACTCAACGAATAAATCTGCCCAAAATGAAAACAGTTGCTTAGTCCATTAGATTGTAAGTTAATCGTAAAAAAGTTAAAAATTTACCAGCGAGCAGTGGTGACCTTGCACCCTGTGCTGGCTGGGATTGGCCCCAGCAGACCCCCGTGACCCTGTGTTAGAATATAGCAGGTTGGAAAATGACTGATGACTGACTGAATTGAACTCCACCAACAAATGTCTTACAGGACTCACAAATTGGCCCTTTGTGCTAGTGAGCTCTTAAAAAGTCACTATTGAAATAAAGTTTAATTGACTCACCAACGTGGGATCAGTTTAGAATGTCCAGTGAACCTAATGTGTGTGTATTTAGAATCTGATAGAATGAGACATCCCACACATAGTGAATGTACATGTGTTTCACAGAAAGTGGTGAAGCCAGGAATTGAGCATAGATCCTGAGACAATGCAATACAGTAACACTGGCCAGATACTTCCAAAACATCTGCCTTACTACAATCCTGTGTTTTTATATTTAGCAGAATGTGACCTACAGTATAAGCAGAAGTAAAACCAAATCTGAATAAAAAAAATTGACTAACTTGCATAAACTAAGTTAAACTTTGACATTTTCATTTAGTGGTATGAATGTCCATTACAATTATTTTATTTTATTTCCATGAACAAATAACCTTCTTATTCTTCAAATCTTGCCACCTTGTCAGTGAGTTTTGTTTTATTTTTCTATTTGTAGTGATTTGATCAATCATGTGAGACATACCATACTGAAGACAGATGGTCCCCCTAAAACATGGTGCCATCTCCTAGCACTCCGACATGTACTGTTTTACCCATGTAATCAAAGTGGGTCCTCAAAAGACAGGATAAGCTACTAAAGTAGTATGCAACTCCATGTCCCAAAAGCTATTACGGCCTCATAATCTTGTACACGGTCATCACTCTTTGGAGAGTCAGGACCCCTTCTGTAAGTTAATACCTTTTTGAAAATCATTTTACCTTGTTGGGAGGTGCTCTGAAAATCCACTGTAACCTAAGAGGTGGGTCAGGGTACTACTTGCATGGCAACACCAGTCGATCAGGGAAAGTTCTGTCATTGTTTATGGGCTACTATTCCTCTTCTTAAGACTCTTTAAAATTCCTCTGAGGATCAAATCTGATAGCCACTCCTGTGAGCAAAACGTATCCAACTGCTTGAGGTATGTTAACTGCGAAATGAATATACAGTAAGAGGAAAGGAATTATAGAGTATAAGCATCATTCAGCAAGAACAGAGTGAACAAAATGTACTCTGTATTTACGTTACACTAAAAACAACCTCTAACAGTGTATTATCTGCACATTGCAATCTTTTTGCATTTCTGCAACGCTATTATATATACATTTATAATATTTATAATAAAATATATTATTAATTATATGTGGCCAACAATACAAATTTCCATACCGGATCGGTTGAACCCCGGGTTAACAATGACCGCCGCCAGAACTTTTAGCCAACAGGGTGCTGGCGGAAATTGAGCTATTGTTTGTCGAAGAAGAAGAAGAGGGCGAAGATGTGTCTGGAGGCAGGAGAAGAGGAGGAAAGTAAATAGAGTGGAACTGAGAGTAGGAACTTTGAATGTTGGCAGAATGACTGGTAAGGGGAAAGAGTTAGCAGATATGA
The DNA here is from genome assembly GCF_016835505.1 of Polypterus senegalus. NCBI lineage: Eukaryota > Metazoa > Chordata > Cladistia > Polypteriformes > Polypteridae > Polypterus > Polypterus senegalus. The sequence continues at coordinate 40,191 of NW_024378926.1, forward strand.
TGGAGAGAAGGAAGGTTGATATATTGTGCATGCAAGAGACTAAATGGAAGGGGAGTAAGGCCAGGTGGATCAGAGGTGGATTCAAATTGTTCTATATTAGTGTAGATGGGAGGAGAAATGGGGTAGGGGTTATTCTGAAGGAACAGTATGTCAAGACTAGTTTGGAGGTGAAAAGGGCGTCAGACAGAGTAATGATTATGAATATGGAAATTGGAGGTGTGATGATAAATGTTGTTAGTGCATATGCTGCGCAAGTTGAGTGTGTGATGGATGAGAAAGAAGATTTTTGGAGTGAGTTGGATGAAGTGATGAGCAGTGTACCCAAGGGACAGAAAGTGGTGATTGGAGTGGATTTCAATGGACATGTTGGTGAAGGGAACAGAGGAGATGAGGAGGTGATGGGCAGGTATGGTGTCAAGGAGAGGAATGAAGAAAGTCAGAGGATAGTGGATTTTGCCAAAAGGCTGGACATGGCTGTGGTGAGTGCATATTTTAAGAAGAGGGAGGAACATAGGGTGATGTACAAGAGTGGAGGAAGATGCACACAGGTGGTTTACATCCAACAGAAGAGTCAATCTGAAGGAGACCGAAGACTGCAAAGTTTGGGGGGGAAGTGTAGTTAAGCAGCATAGGATGGTGGTCTGTAGGATGACATTGGAGATCAAGAAGAGGAAGACAGTGAGGCCAGAAGTTGAAAAAGGAAGACTGCAAGGTTTTGTTTAGGGTGGAGGTGAGACAGGCACTGGATGGCAGTGAAGAATTACCAGACTGTTGGCCAACTACAGCAGATGTAGTAAGGGTGACAGCAAGAAGGGTGCTTGGCATGAGATCTGGACAGAGGAAGGAGGAAAAGGAAATCTGATGGTGGAATGGGGAAGTATAGGAGAGTATACAAAGGAAGAGGATGGCAAAGAAGAAGTGGGATAGTCAGAGAGATGCAGAATGTAGACAAGAGTACAAGACGATGAAGTGCAAGCTGAAGAGAGGGGTAGTGAAGGCTAAAGAAAAGGCAAATTATGAGTTATATCAAAGGTTGGACACTAAGGAGGGAGAAAAGGACCTATACTGATTGGCTAGACAGAGAGACAGAGCTAGGAAAGATGTTCAGCAGGTTAGGGTGATAAAGGATAAAGATGGAAATAAACTCACAAATGAGGACAGTGTGTTGAGCTGATGGAAAGAGTACTTTGAGAAGTTGATGAATGAAGAGAATGAGAGAGAGAGAAGGTTGGATGATGTGGAGATAGTGAATCAGGAAGTGCAACAGATTAGCAAGGAGAAGTAAGGACAGCTATGAAGAGGATGAGAAATGGAAAGGCGGTTGGTCCAGATTACATACCTGTGGATGCATGTAGGTGTTTAGGAGAGATGGCAGTGGAGTTTTAACCAGATTGTTTAATGGAATCTTGGAAAGTGAAAGGATGCCTGAGGACTGGAGAAGAAGTGTACTGGTGCCGATATTTAAGAATAAGGGGGATGTGCAGGACTGTAGTAACTACAAGGGGATAAAATTGATCAGCCACAGCATGAAGTTATGGGAAAGAGCAGTGGAAGCTCAGTTAAGAAGTGAGATGATGATTAGTAAGCAGCAGTATGGTTTTATGCCAAGAAAGAGCATGAAACCAGCTATGTTATAAAGGTTGGAGATGGTGGAACTAACCAGAAAGCAGGAGACAGAGCTGGAGGTAGCAGAGTTAAATATGCTAAGATTTGCACTGGGTGTGACAAGGATGGATTGGATTAGCAATGAGTGCATTAGAGGGTCAGCTCAAGTTGGGACGGTTGGGAGACAAAGTCAGAGGCGAGATTGCGCTGGTTTGGTCATGTGCAGAGGAGAGATGCTGAGTATATTGGGAAAAGGATGTTAAGAATGGAGCTGCCAGGTAAGAGGAAAGAGAAAGGCCTAAGAGGAGGTGTATGGATGAGGTGAGAGAGGACATACTGGTGATGGGTGTGACAGAACAAGATGTAGAGGACAGAAAGATATGGAAGAAGATGATCCGCTGTGGCAATCCCTAATGGGACCAGCCAAAAGAAAAGAGGATTACTTTTAGCCAAAGCTTCAAACTCTGCTCCTTACCAAGTTCTGAAGCAGTCAATAATTTTCCCATGAGACTTCAACTGAGATTTTTGTCTCTTTCCTATTTACTTGTTAGTTTGCTGGGTACTTGTTAATCCTCTAACACATGTAATTGCATTCTATTATTATTACAATTTTTGAATACAACTCATTGTTACAAAATATACAATGAATATCTGATAATTGACTTTTTAATGAAGTAATTAAAAAATCTGACTGCTCCAACTTTCAAACCAGTTAAGTAACCCCCAAATGGACCTGAATGTTACGCTATGTGGGTATTTTCTAACTTGTTTTAAATCACCAAAGATGAATGCACCACTATTTCCAGAGCAGGAACATCTGAAAAAAAGAAGATATTGATACTTAAAATTTACATTTTGACTACTTGTACCAAAAACAGTGCAACATGCTTTTGACATCTGAAACACAGCAAATTGTGTTATATTATCCTTTATTTATTCATAAATCAAACAAGCTATGAAAATTATAAGTATATGTTCAGTTTTAAAAAGTACCAACATTTATGCAACACATTCTTGTTTCTTTATCCACAAACAAATCACATTAAATATACCTTTTAAGAAAAACAATAAAAATCGTGTCGTTCTGTAAAAATATGTATATGTTTATCAAATTATGTGTAACTCTAGTGGTAAATTGTCAAGATCCACAGATCACATCCCTTCAGGAGCATTAGTGCAGTATTTGTAAGAGGAGCTACATTTTGGTGTTCAAGTAGCCAATACAATTCTCATGGGCTCAACAACTTTCTCATGGGCTCACCACCTATGGGAGGGGCCAAGGAGGTCGGGTGCAGTGTGAGTTGGGTGGTGGCGAGGGACCTTAGCGGTCTAATCCTCGGCTACAGAAGCTGGCTCTTGGGACGTGGAATATTACCTCTCTGAAGGTGAAGAAGCCTGAGCTAGTGCATGAGGTCGAGAGGTTCCGGCTAGATATAGTCGGGTTGACCTCAATGCACAGCTTGGACTCTGGAACCAATCTCCTTGAGAGGGGCTGGACTCTCTACCACTCAGCAGGTGTGGGCATACTTATTGCCCCGACTCGGAGCCTGTGCATTGGGGTTTACCCGGGGAGAGGGTAGCTTCCCTCCACCTTCGGGTGGGGAACAGGTCCTGACTGTTGTTTGTGCATATGCGAACAGCAGTTTGGAGTATCCACCCTTTTGGAGTCTCTGGAGGGGTGCTAGAGGGCATACCTTCTGGGGACTCCCTTGTAATGCTGGGAGACTTCAATGCTCATGTGGGCAATGACAGTGAGACCTGGAATGGCGTGATTGGGAGGAATGGCACCCTGATCTGAACCCGAGTGGTGTTTTGTTATTGGACTTCTGTGCTTGTCACAGATTGTCCATAACAAACACCATGTTCAAGCATAGGGGTGTTCATATGTGCACTTGGCACCAGGACACCCTAGGCCTCAGGTTCGATGATCGATTTTGTGGTTGTGTCGCCGGACTTGCAATCATATGTCTTGGACACTTTCGGGTGAGAGAGGCGGAGCTGTCAACTGATCACCACCTGGTGGTGAGTTGGCTTCGATGGTGGGAGAAGATGCGGTCAGACCTGGTAGGCCCAAAGTGTTGTGAGGGTCTGCTGCGAACGGCTGGCAGAGTCCCCTGTCAGAAGTAGCTTCAACTCCCACCTCCGGCAGAACTTCAACTTGTCCCGAGGGAGGTGGGGACATTGAGTCTGAATGGGCCATGTTCCGTGCCTCTATTGTTAAGGAGGCTGACGGAACTGTGGCCGTGGGTGGTCAGTGCCTGTCGTGGCGGCAATCCCGAACTTCGTTGGTGGACACGGTGGTGAGGGATGCTGTCAAGCTGAAGAAGGAGTCCTATAGACCCTTTTGTCCTGTGGGTCTCTGGAGGCAGCTGATAGGTACCGACAGGCCAAGCGGAATGCGGCTTCGGTGTTGCTGAGGCAAAACTCGGGCATGGGAGGAGTTTAGGAGGCCATGGAAAACGACTTTCAGATGGCTCGAGGAGATTCTGGTCCACCGTCCGGCATCTCAGGAGGGGGAAGCAGTGCAGTGTCAACACCGTATATGGTGGGGATGGTGCGCTGCTGACCTCGACTCGGGATGTTGTGGGTCGGTGGGAGGAGTACTTCGAAGACCTCCTCAATCCCACTAACATGCCTTCCAATGAGGAAGCAGAGCCTGGGGACTCTGAGGTGGGCTCTCCCATCTCTGGGACTGAAGTCACCGAGGTGGTCAAAAAACTCCTTGGTGGCAGGGCCCTGGGGGTGGATGAGTTCCTCAAGGCTCTGGATGTTGTAGGACTGTCTTGGTTGACACGTCTCAGCAACAACGCATGGACATCGGGACAGTGCCTCTGGATTGGCAGACGGGGTGGTGGTCCCCTCTTTAAAAAGTGGGACCGGAGGGTGTGTTCCAACTATAGAGGGATCACACTCCTCAGCCTCCCTGGAAAAGTCTATTGGGGGTTCTGGAGAGGAGTGTCCATCGGATAGTCAACCTCGGATTCAGGAGGAACAGTGTGGTTTTCATCCTGGTCGCGGAACAGTGGACCAGCTCTACACCCTTAGCAGAATCCTGGAGGGTGCATGGGAGTTTGCCTAACCAGTCTACATGTGTTTTGTGGACTTGGAAAGGCATTCGACCGGGTCCTTCATGGAATCCTGTGGGGGTGCTCCGGGAGTATGGGGTACGGACCCCCTGATAAGAGCTGTTCGGTCCCTGTACAACCGGTGTCAGAGCTTGGTCCGCATTGCGGCAGTAAGTCGAGCCCGTTTCCAGTGAGAGTTGGACTCCGCCAGGGCTGCCCTTTGTCACAGATTCTGTTCATAACTTTTATGGACAGAATTTCTAGGCGCGAGCCAGGGTGTTGAAGGGTGTCTGGTGTGGTGGACTCAGGATTGGGTCACTGCTTTTTGCAGATGATGTTGTCCTGTTTGCTTCATCAGGCCGTGATCTTCAGCTCTCTCTGGATCGGTTCGCAGCTGAGTGTGAAGCGGCTGGGATGAGAATCAGCACCTCCAAATCCGAGACCATGGTCCTCAGCCGGAAAAGGGTGGAGTGCCCTCTCAGGGTTGGGGGAGAGATCCTGCCCCAAGTGGAGGAGTTCAAGTATCTCGGGTCTTGTTCACGAGTGAGGGAAGAATGGAGCGTGAGATCGACAGGCGGATGGTGCGGCATCCGCAGTGATGCTGGCTCTGCATCGGTCTGTCGTGGTGAAAAAGGAGCTGAGCCGTAAGGCAAAGCTCTCAATTTACCAGTCGATCTACGCTCCTACCCTCACCTATGGTCATGAGCTATGGGTAGTGACCGAAAGAACAAGATCGCGAATACAAGTGGCTGAAATGAGTTTCCTCCGCAGGGTGTCTGGGCTTTCCCTTAAAGATAGGGTGAGAAGCTCAGTCATCCGGGAGGGGCTTAGAGTAGAGCCGCTGCTTCTCCACATAGTGAGGAGTCAGATGAGTTGGCTTGGGCATCTGATCAGGATGCCTCCTGGACGCCTACCTAGTGAGGTGTTCCGGGCACGTCCAACTGGGAGGAGGAACCTGGGGAAGACCCAGGACACGCAGCAGGGACTATGTCTCCCGGCTAGCCTGGGAGCGGCTTTGGGAAGAGCTAGAAGAAGTGGTCGGGAGAGGGAGGTCTGGGCCTCGCTGCTCAAGCTGCTGCCCCTGCGACCCAACCTCGGATAAGGTTGTGTGTTAGAATTATTTTTCAACAAATAAAGTTCAGGTAGTGATAACTCATACCTACATTATTAGAAGTTTATCATATGCCCAGTAAATAGAAAAGTAAATATAAAAAAGTAATAAAGTTTTCTTATTCAATGTATCAAGTACATCTTGGCGATTTAAACGCAGTAAAACTTTTCTCTTCACTTTGTATCCCATGCGTTCTCTACACTACACACTTCATTACTTTTGATACTGCTGTGTCTAGAAGATTTCACAGAACAGAAGGACTATGTAATCAATCATTAAGTTACAAATTAAACATTCCTGTGTAGCCGGGTACTCTTCACTTTGTCAGTGTTCTTGATACTGTACACTTCTACAGAGCTCCCAGGATACAAACTCAAATGCACACACTGCATGGAGTGCAGAATAGAACTGTCTTAGTGAATCAAGCCTCAAACTCTTGTCCTGGAATCAAGACACTGGTAATGGTGGTTGCAAGCAGACTATGGTAGGCTTTGATGCCAATACAGTGTTGTGAGTTTTAGCAATTATATATCATCATCGAATGAACTGGGTTTGAATCATCTTTATGACATTATCAAATACCACTAATGGTGCTGTCTCTTGTAATAATACATAGGCCTGGAGCAGCATCTTTGAACCACAGTCCCCCTTCCAAATCACACACCCCCCTGCCCACATCAGGCCCTATTGTAGATGCTTTCCATTCATCAATTCAATTATTCAACAAGTTATACAGTTTATTAATGTAGGACTAAATGTTCTAAACCAGCAAGGTGTTACCACAGTTATGGAATTCAGTTGTAAACAAAAAGAAGAAATTCTCGACTCATGATAGGAAATGAATTGATAGAGCAATGACAACAACAACATTTATAAAGCACCTAAATATTTGTTTTCTTGCCTTAATCCATTATATAAAATCATACCTGAGCAATATTGAGTACTTTGGCTAGCTCTCTTATATATAGATTGTCTAACAAATGTGTTCTGAGATTTTCTAGGTAAAGAAGACAAAAGTTTTGAAATAACACTGATACACTCACTAATCAACACATTGGTGTTCCTCATATCTTTATGTAAAACTAAAATGCCTGTCAGAGAACCCTTAGCTAAAATAACCATATTTTTATTACTTGAGGACTGAAAATAAATATGCAAACCTGTCATATTTTTAAAACTCCAAGCTGGAGTTTGGGGTCTTGGTCAATACATAAATCATACCTTGGCAAATCTTCTCTCCTCACTTTGTATTTCAGGCATTCTTGATACCACACCTATCATTACATTTGCCTCCAGAATCTCATGAAGAAGTAAGGCCTACACAGATGAGAAGAACTATGTAATCTTTGACTCACAAATTTAAAGCATTACATTGTAAATGGGTTCTCTTCATTTGTGCAGTGCTCTCAACACAACGTGACCACAAGTGGGGCCACCTGATATGCTAATGGGGTCACGAGAAAATATTTAACAATAGAAAAACAAAACATTAAAGAATGTATTGAATGTGAAGTGAATGTCAATATTTCAAACAGCTGGGGTTGTGAAAAAGCTCAGATTTCAAAATGGGGTCACAAATAAAAAAAGTTTGGGAACCTCTGCACTAGGCCATCCAGACACAAACTCAGGTCCATACACTGTATGGAGTGAGCATTGGAACTATCTTAGTGAGCAGAACCAAAGGAACGCCTTCAGCTCAAGTGACTAAACAGGTTCCAAACTGCAAGGATACCGCTTCTTCATGGTCAGAAAGACACAATTAGTCAATTTTTCGCTTTACTGGTGTAGGACAAATTGGGCAATCCCCATTCTATTAGGCTTTCAAGACACTCCAGACCTCTTAAGAAAGCAGATTTAACAGGGATACAGGCACCCAGCTGCACAAAACTCTCACATGCATTCCAAAACCTGTACCCGGATCTGCCTGGACTTCATCTGATAACAAAGTTGTACTAACATCTTTCCAGAAGTACCTCTGCCAGAAGACGTGAAATAGGTCCTGTAATTCAGGGGATGACAGATGAAACCCTATTAGAAGATGCTGATATTCTAACTGGAAGTGACTTTAATCCCATTAGGAGAAGGTTCAATCTTCCTTTAAAACTCTGTGCACCACCCTGAAGAAGCTCCCTCTGTCTCAGGTATATCTGCTGGACACTCACTGAACTCCATGGAGGTTCTCTCAGGGCACCCTCTCTGGGATTCCTTTGGGGTAGGTATAATATACAAAATGGCTTTCTGAAACCTGGTCTCTGAAATGAAAAGTAATAAGCCTAGAAATCTTATTCTGACAAACTCTCTTCCTTGTGAACTTCAGATCTAATTTTTCAAGATAAGCAGTGAGCCAGTCTGAAGGCTGAGAAGCAGCCATCACTTCAAAAGCATTCAAACTCTTGTGCCTGAGGGAGTAATGTTTCTCCCTAAGTTGCACACATCACAGCAAAGGGCCTAACAGTAAAAGGCAAACTGAGGAAGCAGCAGCACAGCACTGACAAGGATCATACAGCAAAGAGAATGAGTTCACTCCATGCAAGAAGAATCTTAAACTTGAACTTAGACCAGCAACAAAGCAACATCTCCACACAACATCAGACATCATCCATAATGAGTTGGTACCATAAAACTATTTATCTGTGTCAAGATAAAGTAGAACTATAAATAAGAATAAACAGCCAGCCTGTATGTTATATGTTTGTCTGTCTAGTGTGTTTGCTTCCAGGCTTATATGTCAACATATAACATTTATCATACTTCTATAATCCTTGTGCTGATCAATAAATGTGAATTTCCACTTGGGATTAATAAAGTATCTATCTATCTATCTATCTAAATTATATTATTCTGTTTTTAAAAATGACTGTCCCTAGTCACATTGATATAAGCCTAAAGACTGGAGACTGCCTGCTACAACACAGAATGGTAAGGTAAATCAAGTAGGAGCCTTGCCAAATTATTTGATTAATTACCGGTATTGCTGAAGGTAAAACTGACAGTTAATTAACCAAGTTAAACATTTCTTTTTGAAATCTCATCATATTACGGCATCCTCCTGGATGGGCATCTATACTAGCGTCTTCACCTGTTGGCCTGTGTATGCTTCTAAACTGACATTTTTTCATTGTTATTGAAAGTTTGCACATTAATGTACATTTACTGGTTTTGCTTTAAATATGGGCAGAACACTTCTTTAGATAGATAGATAGATAGATAGATAGATACTTTATTAATCCCAAGGAAATTCACATAATTCAGCAGCAGTATACTGAAACAAAAGAAACAATATTAAATTAAATAGTAATAAAATGAAATGAATTAAAATAAAATTAATGTTCACATTTACTCCCCCGGGTGGAACTGAAGAGTCGCATAGTGTGGGGGAGGAACGATCTCCTCAGTCTGTCAGTGGAACAGGACAGTGACAAAAGTCTGTCACTGAAGCTACTCCTCTGCATGGAGATGACGCTGTTCAGTGGATGAAGTGGATTCTCCATGATTGACAGGAGTTTGCTTAGTGCCCGTCAGCTCTGCCACAGATGTTAAACTGTGCAACTTTAATCCTACAATGGAGCCTGCCTTCTTAACAAGTTTGTCCAGGCGTGAGGCGTCTTTCATCTTTATGCTGCCACCCCAGCACACCACCGCGTAAAGAGGGCAGCATACAACCGTCTGGTAGAACATCTGCAGCATCTTACTGCAGATGTTGAAGGATGCCAACCTTCTCAGAAAGTAAAGTCTGCTCTGAGCTTTCTTACATAGAGCATCAGTATTGGCAGTCCAGTCCAATTTGTCATCCAGCTGCACTCCCAGATATTTATAGGTCTGCACCCTCTGCACACAGTCGTCTCTGATAATCACGGGTCCATGAGGGGCCTGGGCCTCCTAAAATCCACCACCAGCTCCTTGGTCTTGCTGGTGTTCAGTGTATAAGTGGTTTGAGCGCACCATTTAACAAAGTCTTTGATTAGGTTCCTATACTCCTCCTCCTGCCCACTCCTGATTGCAGACCACAATAGCAGTGTCATCAGCGAACTTTTGCACGTGGCAGGACTCATATTGGAAGTCTGATGTATATAGACTGAACAGGACCGGAGAAAGTACAGTCCCCTGCGGTGCCCCTGTATTGCTGCACACAATGTCAGAAAAAAATTTGAAACATCTAAATGATCAGGATGAGCAACACCATACTTTGCTTTGGATGTCACAGTTTGCTTTCCTTTTCTTTTCAATGCAAGAAGCTTGTATTTGGCTTTTATGGTAGTGTGGTTATGCATTATGCTATATTCTGTAAGCTGTTTTTCCTGTGAGTTTTGGGTTAAGATTTCCTTTAAAACTGTGACATCCACACTTATTTATTTATCTTTAATGCAAAATGGATGCTATCTGAATAATAAAAGTTATGTAAAGGGTAGAAAGGATATGTTTTTAACATTTTAACAAATTCTTTTCTTTTTATTGGGAAAGGAAACATTTTGGTAATGATTCTGTATAGGTTACAGTAAGAACTTCCTTAATATTGCTTGTAGTGTAGCAATAATGGCTGTGTCTTCAGTTTTGTACGGTGGCTCTCAAAAAATTCAACAAAAACCAAACGAAAAACAAAATAAAAAATAAAAAATTAATTAACATATGGAAACATAAAGTTAACAATAAAATGTGAGGGCATAAACAGTAGTGAGAGCATGAAATTAACAATTAAACTACAGAGCATGAAATTAACAAAAGGAAGTCGAAATTAACTAAAAATAAGGTGTAGAATTTACAAAAACGACAGCATGAAATGTACATAAAGAAGCTGCAGCATGAAATCAACAAAAAATGAACTTCACAATGGAAATAGGGATTTAAACGGAAATGTCCACACGGGAAAAGAGATTTTCAATCTCTGCATCCCTAGTTGGAGGAGAAATTTGTGCAACAGACTAATCTTCAACTGATCACATTTAAAGGTGAAATGCAGAATATTCTTTATATTTTAAACCTTTTTGTAAACGTTGGAATGTTAAGTGTGGGAATGTCCCGCTTCAGCAAGGGGGTTAATGGTTGGTTGTAATAACTGCCCAGATTTCATACAAAAAGCAACATAAGTATACTGGTTGTTCTTTTTTAAATTTTAATCTTTTTCACAACTAGTTTTGTGACTTCCTGGTAGCGAAAACAAAACGTTTCCTTGGAAACTGAGCAAAAGTTTACATCTTCACAAACTTTTAAAATAAAAATGTCAAACTTGAGCTAAATAACCGGCTACACTGTTGTTGTTCTTCTTACTCCTACGGTGTTATTAATGACATATTTTGTTATCATAAAGTTTCGAGTGCATCTAGTGCAGTTTATCATTCATTTTACTGTTTTGTTACAATGCTGTACTTCTTCCTGTAACAAACGTTCTCATTCTCCAAAGGCGGACAATGTTTTGTCCCTATTGTGGCAGTCAGCTGGGTACGGGTGAAGCGCCACCTTTTTTACACCTGTGGGCAATCACTTGCCTTTCTGTTGTCAGGTTACCAATGTCCGTGGCCCGTTAGAACCACCAACATGTAAATAGTTTCTTGCATTTAAGTATATGTCATTTTCTTGCTACAGTACTTTTTGCGCGCTAAGCGAATAACCCGTTGGAAAATGTTTGCTAAGTCAGCATCCTGAAAATTCTCCAACACTGATGGAGGTTTTCATTTCAAAAAATAAAAAAGAAAAAATACGTTAGTTTTACCACTAAAATAAGTCTCAGAAGCTTGCAGTATTTTTGTAAGGTACGCCCGAATATTTTTTAAAATTACACACATGAAGTATTATTTAAAAATCTGTCCAATTAACAATTAAAGGCATCATTATTTACGAGGTCTTACTCATTTATTTTTTATGAAACATATGAATGAATATTTAAATGAACTTAACACTAGAATTACCAGAGTCTACGCAAAAACTCATAGATCTGGGCCCACCTTAAAACCGTTTCACCCCCTCCTACCGCTTTGTCTTCTAAATGTGCCAATTAAGACAAGCAGCAAGCAGCCGGCTATTCCATCCCCAACAGTAGCAGAACGTTCACTAAGTTTTTCCAGCTCATGCCTTGTTTGATTATCTGGGAGTGACTCAACTGCTGGAGTTTTAGAGTGGAAATAATAGATCGTTATTTGGAACACATGCATTTCATGTGTGTTCCGTTTTTACAAATCTTTTAAACACATTGTTAAAACAGAAACTTTGTCATATTTTAGTAATAAATGTTACAATGTGTAGGCATAAATTATAGAATGTGTGAAGCCTGATTTCCAAAGATCAAATAAACACTTTCACAAAAGGTTCTGTGGCGTAGCGCTAAGATTTGCTTCTCAGGGCGTAGCAGACTTACCGTGCTTCAGAGACCCGAGTTTGATTCCCTGCTGGGGGGAAAGTGTTACTTTTGTTTTCTTTTTAACCTTCACCCCCTGCCTGCCTGCAAGCGTCTTTTCTGTGTTCTGGGGCTATTTTTATTTTTTTTCTTAAGTAAATCATTTAAATTAAAATGTTGATTGCAGTTATTTCTGTTATTAATTCATGCTTTCATTCATTATAGCTAATACTGTTATCAAGTGGTCGCTATTTTGCCTGTTGTATACAATGTATCTAGCGTCTTTATCTCCACTCACTGCCCGCTTGCCTGTGTGCAGCCTGTTTATAAAAATAAAACAGTTCTCATAATGTTTCACTCCAATTCCTTATAAACAGCTAACTAGCAAGCATTGTGTAGAAATCCAGTTGCTGCTTTTTTGAGTTCACTTTTATCTTCAGGCTTTCGGCCCACAGCCCCGGGAAAAATGAAAATCTAACTGCAAATTAGTAACGATATGGTAAATGTGAAATGTATATTCATGCTTATCTTGTGTATCACGGTTTAATATTTTTTTCTTATCTTTGATTACTTTATACTAATACTCAGATATACTTTACTAATACATATACTATCTACCTGCTTCATGGTGACACTAATAATATAATTTTTCAGCAATCTTGTTGTATTAAACAGGAATTTACTAACCTTTTGCACTAAAGATAAAAAAAAAAGTTGGAATTTAATTGTGTCTGTCCACAGCAGGATTAGAGAGGATGTTGTGTATAACAGATTGCATTCCATTCTGTGCTGGTTTGAGATCTGGCATTCAAATAAAAGAAGAGTCTTTGTGATTAATTTGGATGATTTTTGAGAAAGGCGCTGGGGCCTCATGTATAACACCGTGGTGTAGAACTCGCACTATGACATGGCGCAGACAAGCACAAAATGTATTACTACGCACAGAAAAATCCAGATGCAGGAATCTGTGCGTGCTCAACTTCCACATTCTTCAGCTACATAAATCCCGATCAGCGTGAAAAGTAATGCTTCTAGGCACGCTGCGCTTTGTAACGCCCCAACTCCTCCCAGAATTACGCCTCTTTGAATATGCAAACCAATATAAATCACCCTTAAGCTCAGCCTTCTGTGAAAAGACAATGGGAAAAGCACGGGGGGAATTATAAGAATTTCAGCGAATACCAAGTGGAGGCAAAGGAAAAACATACTATTTGTTCAAATAACCCGTGGTATAATCAACAAAAAAGGAAATTGATCGAGTGACATAGCGTGTTGGAGAAACTTGAAAGCTGCGTTCACAAAATCGCACGATTTTATTTGCCAGAAATAAAAAGAAGTCACATATCAAAGTCGCCGTGAAAGCGAGTTGTAAGCCCACTGTCTGAGTGTCATATGAAAGCTTATTAGGGTACAGAGAAAAAGGCACAAAGTGGGGAAAAAAGCACGAAATGTCAACTTCAATCTCGACATTTCCACTTTAATCATGTAGTTTATTTTGTCATTAAAGTAGAACATCATAAACTTAATCTTAAAATCTTTTAATTAACCAATTTCTCAAATCACATCGTAATTAAAGTAGCACATTAAATGCTTTGTTTTGTATTTGATCTTCTATGTGCTCAATGTGTGTGAATCACTAATTACTTCTTACACCAGCTCTCTTCCTCCAACTGGACACAGAGTCCATTACATTTGTGATATTACAGCTCTCTGAATAACTAAAATACTGAGATTTATACGTGATATCATTTTTATGATGATAAGAGTTAAAGCACGTTATTAAACATGGCTTTCACGGAAAAGTGATTGTGTCAAGACCTTCGATGAAATAATTTATTGCAGCAGTACTCAGGGGGCGGCTCTAGGCTTGTGGTGGCACTGGGCAGAGGAAGAATTGGTGGCTCCTTAAGCCGCCGATGTCAATAAGGTACCTTATGCGCGGGCGGATGGCCACGTCCGTTGCAGACACTAGCCGCCTCGTGCTCATGACACAAGCATTTAACTTTTGCCGAAATTTGTCACTGCATTTTTAGCTGTGTTATTATTTTCTTTTTCTGTTTTATATTCAACTAGCAAAATACCCGCACTTCGCAGAGGAGAAGTAGTGTGTTAAAGAAGTTATGAAAAAGAAAAGGAAAAATTTTAAAAATAATGTAACATGATTGTTAATGTAATTGTTTTGTCATTGATAAGAGTGTTGCTGTCATATCTATATATCTCTCAATATATATTTATATATATATCTCTATATATTTGTATATATATATATCTTATATATATGTATATATATAAATATCTCTATATATATGTATCTATACTAATAAAAGGCAAAAGCCTCACTCACTCACTCACTCACTCACTCACTCACTGACTCATCACTAATTCTCCAACTTCCCGTGTAGGTAGAAGGCTGAAATTTGGCAGGCTGTTCCTTACAGCTTACTTACAAAACTTGGGCAGGTTTCATTTTTGAAATTCTACGCTAATGGTCATAACTGGAAGGTATTTTTCTCCATTAACTGTAATGGAGTTGAGCTGGAATGACGTGGGGGAGTTTCGTGTGACATCATCACGCCTCCCGTAATCACGTGAACTGATTGTCAACGCAGTGCGTCGAAAACCAGGAAGACCTCCAAAAAGCACTTAAGAAAACATGCATTATATAATTGAGAAGGCAGCGAAAAACAATAAGAAGCGAGCGAGTGACATATACTACCATATTCATGAGTGTTGCTGCCTCGAAAGAAAGAAAGGTGTAAACCTAAACTTTAAATTAAGTTCATAGACAGGCTACGCTGGCGTTTCACATGCCCACAGGTAATGCGGGATACAAGTTTAATGAGAGGACGCAGGATATAAACGAGAGTTTTGATCACTTTGTAACTAAGTTAAAATTGTAGGTGAAGGGGTGTGCTTATGCAAATTCTGAGAGACTGTGTTTGTGGGGGATTGACAGTTAAGGCGGGTGGGGGGGTCACGTCATCATCTCCCCCCATTCATCTAATTTCGGTCTGAGCTGAGCTCAGGTAATGCCGTCTTCAAGCAACCGCCAGACTGCCACCAAATACTCACAGAAAAATCCACAAGTCAATACACACGCTATCTCTCGAGTTTCTCCACACTGAATCCTCCAGGCACTACTTACAAAGGTCACATTGACAATCGGTTACGTTATTTGTAAAATCTTTCCTTTTCTTAGCACAAGCACAGCTGAGAAGCTTCGATGCATGTGCTCCATAAGCGTTAAAATAATGCATTTAATCACACTTTGCATTACAAGCAAAGGGGAGCTTTTGTCAATGCATGATTTCCTGGTACACGGATTACATTGATCAGCGCATCGATTCATTTTACCCTCGCACCACCTTAGTTTGAGAAGAAGTCTGAAAAATATGAGGTTAACACAGAAAAACATCACCAATTCAAGCTTTATGAATAATCGATTAAGCCATCAATAATTGTTTTGGTAAAGCCATCCTCCTTCCATTTTATAATTTTTCCCCAATAGCCATGATTAAATGAACGGTAAATAAAGTAAGAGCAAAGCGAGGGTGACTTATTTAGGCAGGCATATATATGACAGCAACACTCATGACAATGTCAATCATGTTACGTTATTATTAAAATGTTTCCTTTTCTTTTTCATTACTTCTTTAACACACTACTTCTCCGCTGCGAGGCGGATTTTGCTATATATATAATATATGAATGACCTCCAAAGAGCGCTGAGACTTTTGATATCATGAACGTGTCTGCAAAAACTGTGGTCTCCTGCCCAGCAAAAGTCGAGCAGCCAGCGGCAAGCATAGCTAATGCGGCCTTTGAGGCGCTGACTGCGCTTCTGCCTTAAGTCAAAGTGAGCACTTTTCATTTTTTTCATCCTCCCCCTGCGCTATAGCCCAGACAAGTGCAAACACAGGACCCCTTTTCTACACCACGGAAAAATAATATTAAGGCATTCACACTTTCTTTGGCCGTATACGATTATGAGGTCATCACCTCGGATTATGAAGACACGCACACGAGTGGAGGACTGACAGTGCCATCACAGCTGATTAATGGCAGGGCGTCTCACCAGTCTACACAAGACCCACCGCGACTGTCCCCAAAAGGCGATCATAACGTCAGAGAACACATCTCTCTATACTATATAAAAGAAAAAGGCAACTTTCCTTTCTTTTACACCTTTTATCCCAAACCAAAGCCTTTCTCTCTTAACAGTGCAGAGGACACAAAACTAATTTTCTTTAAATGCCGGTAAGGCACATTACCAGAGGCACAAATTTGAACGTTCACATAGAAAATGTCATTTCTATACCACAGCGTAGTGTAGCCTTTCAAAAGGGATCTACTACCGAGAGATGATCCATATATACAGTATTTTAGCTGCTGTTAGTTACTGTTGTGTTACACAGTCTTTAAAATGTAGTTTACCCGCAACCACTCCAGTAGGGCTCAATGTACCTGTACTTCTTAAAACGTTAATGTTTTACTGTTTAATAACTTATAGACTATATTTTATTATTTTTCCCTTGCACTCAGTGACCAAAGCTATACACACACGTATAGACACATACAAACATACACACAAGTATATATATGTATATATATGTATGTATGTGTATATATATATACACACACATATATTATATATACATATATATATATATATATATTGTAATAAGTAGAGACTTGAGGCGGAAAGGTTTGGGGCAGCCACCCGCTTAATTCGGTTTCCTGCAAAAGCTTTGAGACATCATAGTCAAGTTTACACAACAGAGTCCAAAACAGAACTGCCTGCCTAAGCAAAGGCAGTGAGCTTTATAGCTCAGAGGGCGGAAATGATGTCGCCCTCTGGGCCGGAACTGGAAGTGACATCACCCTTGGGGCCGGAACCGGAAGTGACCTCATTCTTGGGGCCGGAACCGGAGGTGTGTGTCCTTCCTGGAAATGGCGGCTCCTGGTGGGATTTCCCCGGTAAGACCTGCAGAGAACTCAGAAAGCGTCAGCGTACCCGCCCCTGGGCAGATGTATAAACAGTATTGTCTAAGCCCTTCAGCTGCTTCCCATGCACACGCAGTGTGACAAGACTCCCCTCAGCCCAGACCCGTCGGGTCGGGCGACCTGCACCGAGGTCGTGGGCCCGGAGAGGGCATCGGCGTTGGCATGAAGGGACCCCTGTCGATGAACGAGCGCATATTTGTACTGCTGCAGGTCAAGAAACCACCTCGTGACCCGCGGATTCGACTCCCTGTGAAGGGCCATCCACTTTAAAGGCGCATGATCCGTCACCAGAGTGAACACGCGACCCAAGAGGTAGTACCGCAGCTGCGTCACCGCCCATTTGATCGCCAGAGCCTCCTTCTCCACCGCCGCGTACCTGGTCTCCGGTCCAACAGTTTCCGCTCAGGTACATAACGGGGTGTTCAACACCGTCGGCGCTTTGGCTCAACACGGCTCCCAAGCCTGTGTCCGAGCGTCCGTCTGGAGGACAAAAGGGAGAGAGAAGTTAGGGGAGATTAAGATAGGTGCTGAAGTCAGAGCCCTTTTTAAGTCACTGAATGCAGCCCCCGCTTTATCAGACCATACCACCGTATTAGGAGCTCTTTTCTTTGTCAAGTCGGTCAAGGGCGCCGCTCTCTCGGAGAAGCGAGGCACAAACCGGCGGTAGTACCCGGCCAAACCGAGAAAGGATTGGACTTGCCGCTTGGTTTGCGGACGGGGCCAGGCCATTATGGCTTGCAACTTGGAACACTGTGGCCTCACAGTACCCCGGCCCACTAGGTAGCCCAAATATTTGGCTTCCTCAACCCAAGTAACATTTCTTGGGGTTGATCGAGCCCGCCTCCCAATGTCCGTAATACTGCTGTGACCTGCTGTATGTGCTCCTTCCAGGTGCTGGAATAGATGACAACGTCATCCAGATAGGCAGCACAGAACGAGTTATGGGGCCGGAGCACTTTGTCCACCAGACGCTGAAAAGTCGCAGGCGCCCCGTGTAACCCGAATGGAAGGACACGATACTGCCAGTGTCCGCTAGGAGTGCTAAAGCGGTTTTCCTTCGGACTCCGTTAAAGGAACCTGCCAGTACCCCTTTGTCATGTCAAGTGTAGTCAAGAATTTGGCTGGTCCCAGTCTCGAGGAGGTCGCCCACGCGAGGCATGGGATAAGCATCAAATCGGAAACTTGGTTGAGCCGGCGGAAGTCATTGCAAAACCCTCCAACTGCCGTCAGGCTTAGCAATCAAGACGATGGGGCTGGACCAGGGACTACTACTTTCCTCGATCACTCCTAGTGCCAGCATTCGCTTGATTTCCAGTTCCACTTCTACTTTCTTTGCCTCCGGGAGTCTGTAGGGTCGCCACGGACGATCACCCCGGTCAGTCAATATGTGTGCGCAATCAGAGAGGTCCGACCTGGTTGTTCACTTACCACCTCTGGGACCGGCGGATAGCTGCTTCGAGCTCCTGTCTCTGTCTGGGAGATAGCTGTTCGCGAAATTAAGGGCACTTACTTCAGCAGAGAGAGCAGGGCTGTCCGGAGGAGGGATCGGGATCCCTCTCCTTCCCGGTTTCAGCAGGTTTACATGATATATTCGCTCAGCTGGTCGGCGATTGGGCTGTTTCACCAAATAGTCGACCAATCCCTTCCTCTCCTTAATTTCAGTAGGGGCCTAGCCAATGCGAGCAGTTTAGAGTGTGAAGTAGGAACCAATACCATGGCGATCCCCGGTTGGAACTCCCGGAGAGTCGTACACGGTCATACAGGCGGCCTGTGCTGATTGTGCCTCCTCGATATGACTTTTAGTATAGGTCTTATTACATCAAATCTATCGCGAATTGGGCGATATACTCCAAAATGTTAGTGGAGGGCTGTGCCTCCCCTTCCCAGCCCTCTTTTAAAATATCTAATAAGCCCCGGGGCTGTCTTCCGTATAGTAATTCAAAGGGAGAGAACCCGTAGAGGCTTGAGGACTTCCGGTAGGCAAAGAGGACAAGGGGGAGGAGTTGGTCCCAATTCCTCCCATCCTTGCTGACTACCTTACGTAGCATTTGCTTGAGAGTTTGATTGAATCTCTCCACTAGCCCATCGGTTTGAGGATGATACACCGAGGTTTTTAAATGCTTTATTTTCAGTAACTTGGCAGTCTCCTTGAACGTTTCCGAGGTGAAAGGCGTTCCTTGGTCCGTCAGGACTTCTCTAGGAATGCCCACGTGAAAAGACTCCTACTAGTTCCGTGCAATATTTTTAGTGGTAGCGGCGCAATGGAGCGGCTTCAGGGAATCGGGTTGCATAATCCACGAGGACGAGTATATATTTATATCCTCGGGCTGAGGGCTCCAGGGTCCTACTATATCCACCCCAATCCTGTCAAAGGAACGTCAATAAGGGAAGGGGAATCAGAGGAGCACGGTCCTTCCTAGGAATTTGCCGCAGTTGACACTCCGGGCAGGAAATGCAAAAGCGGCGAACCTCCTCATTAATCCCCGGCCAAAAAACGGAGCTTAATGCGCTCTAATGTTTTATCGGAGCCGAGATGGCCTCCAAGAAGGTGAGAGTGGGCTAACTTCGCAAACCTGCCGCCGGTAGGTCCGGGACTAGCAACAACTTCCGGACCTTCCCCTCATGTTCAGCAACCCGATACAATAATTCATTATCCATGACAAAGTGAGGTCCCTGTGGCATGGGCAAATGCGTCGTTGGCGTTAACGAGAACCACTGCATTCTTTATGTGCTTCAGAGAGTCGCCATTCCACTGTTCTCTCTTGAAAGAAGCCGGAGTCGCTCTAAACTGAAAGTGCAACTCAGAGAGCGGGTCCGGTCTGACCTCAAGGGGCGGAGAATCCTCCCTCGCTGCCGGGGCGCTAGTGGATGACGTAGTAGCCCGCGACGGTCCGGGAGTATCTTCGTCACTCTCTTGGCCCACCGCCCACCCTGTCGGCTGATTACACGGTGTGGAAGCAGCTTGAGATGAGTCTTTATCATCTATAACGAGGCCAAAAGCTTTTCGGGAATGCTTTCTAAACTACCGCGTTACTGTCAGACCAGTCCGCCCGAGGATTACGGAAGCGGAGGATCCGGTGTACCGCACGGTAAGCCGAAGGGTTCCTCCGAGACATACGTAACACCGGCGGTATTGTACGAGCGGATATCTCCGTGTATACATTTTAGACTGGTCTTTTCTTAATCCATTGTTGCGGTAGAACAAAGCGGCGAGCAACGACAGACACGCGTTACTGCGGAATCAAACAGCGCTGTTACCTATGTCCATTAATAATAAGCTCTCCCGTATGTTTATCCGCCAGGGATTGCTAAGGGCACACAAACAACCCGCCATTGTCCCCTACGGTCCGCCTTGTTCCCGACAGGTCGCAAGCCAGGCGGCCCGGCGACTTTGAACAGGCTCTGGATTGCGTGGAAGGGACTGCTTTAGTGGGACATAACTCCGGGTAGTCCACAGCGCTGTTCTGCCCTCCCAGGTTTCACAGCCGGCCTCTGGGTTTTAGGAGCTGTAGCTCGTCCATTGAATGGAATTAAGCCCCAGGCGGCTGGGCAAATTCCTGGGGTAGGTGTTGTAGCAGCAAAAACAGGCCACTTGCTGCACTATTTGTAAGGGGTCAATCAAATGGCGTAGCCACTCACCCACCTGTTGCCAGAGAGCCATAGCCTGCTCTGACAGCCCTTTACTGGGTTAAACTCCCAGTTTAATATTTCTTTACCTGCTGGCCTGGGGACAACCCATCATTAACAGGGACCTTGGTCCCGATGGGCCTTCGGCTTTCCTGCCCAGGAAGAGCATACTGAGCCACTCGTGTGTTTCCCCAGAAGCCAGCCCGCCTGTGGGTCCCCTCTACCTTCTCCACGAGATGGGTTGGTAGCCCGGGTTATGCTCGTGGAGCAGAGCCTGCACCGCGTCCTTCCTGACCCTCCGGCGCACTCCCTGCCCCGAAACTTCGGCCCCGGTACTCACCCACCTGGTTCCTTGAAGGTCGTGTCCCGGGTTCTTCAGGGGACACCATCCTGCCGACTACGCCACTGTAATAAGTAGAGACTTGAGGCGTGAAAGGTTTGGGGCAGCCACCCGTTTAATTCGGTTTCCGGCTGCAAAGCTTTGAGGCATCATAGTCAAGTTTACACAACAGAGTCCAAAACAGAACTGCCTGCCTAAGCAAGGCAGTGAGCTTTATAGCTCAGAGGGCGGAAATGATGTAGTCCTCTGGGCGGAACTGAAGTGACATCACCCTTGGGGCGGAACGGAAGTGACCTCATTCTTGGGGGGCCGGAGGTGGTGTGTCCTTCCTGGAAATGGCGGCTCCTGGTGGGATTTCCCGGGTAAGACCTGCAGAGAACTCAGAAAGAGCGTCAGCGTACCCGCCCCCCCCTGGGCAGATGTATAAACAGTATTGTCTAAGCCCTTCAGCTGCTTCCCATGCACACGTGTGTGACAATATATATATATATATATATATATATACACACAAACACACACATACATACATACATACATACACACATATATATAATTTGTGTGTGTGTATGTATGTATATATGTGTATATATATATAATAGATAGGTATGTATATATATATGTGTATATGTAGATATGTATATATAGATATGTAGATATGAATATATGTATGTGTATGTATATATATATATATATGTATGTATGTATGTGTGTGTGTATATATATACGTTATATTATATATATATGTATGTATGTGTGTATGTGTGTGTTTATATATATATGACAGCAGCAATCAAGCTTTGAGAAAACAGTAAAAAGGAGGCGTGTCAGACGTCAGGTACATTTTCTGATGCAGCTACGAAAACAACTTATTGACGCTGCCGCCAAATACACAAAACCATTACTTTGACAATCATGTTACATTATTTTTAAAATGTTTCCTTTTTTTTTCATAACTTCTTAAACACATGACATCGCGCTTAACGCTGGTATTTTGCTATATATATATATATATATATCACAGCGACACTCATAACAGTGACAAAACAATTACATTGACAATCATGTTACGTTATTTTCAAAATGTTTCCTTTTCTTTCTCTTTCCTTCTTTAACACACTACTTCTCCGCTGCCAAGCGCGAGTATATATATATATATAGATAGATAGAGATATATATATATAGATAGATATGAGAACAAAATATATATATATATATATAGATACTGTAGATAGATATATATATATATATGTATATATATATATAGATAGATATGAGAACAACACTCATATCAATGACAAAACAATTACATTAACAATCATGTTACGTTATTTTTAAAATTTTTCCTTTTCTTTTCGTACCTTCTTTAACACACTACTTCTCATGCGCAGGCTGGGTATTCTGCTAGTATATATATATATCTATATATGCATATATATATATATATATATCTATATATATCTATATATATATATATATAGTGGTAGATAGGGGGCGCTCTCGCTCCCTTGAACCCCTGTCCACGACTCCTGACTCCAGGTAAAAGCCCAATTGTTGGTTTTATTTTGTTGCCACAGTGCACAAAGCACACTCTTATCCACAATACTCATATACTACACAATAATCACTAACAAACCAATCCTCCAGCTCCCAGACGCGTTGCCACCTATCCACCCAGCTCAGCTCGCCGTCTGGGACCTCCCACAGTCCCTTTATATTCCCTGACCCGGAAGTGTTCTCAATCCTCAGTACATGTGATCCTTATTCCTTCCGGGTCAGGGCAAACAGTCTTTTTCTTCAACCCGGGAGCACGTCGTTCCTTCCAGTCACGTGACCATGACGTACTCCTGGGTCATAAGGCACAAAAGAGCCCATAAGCCTCCCCCCAGAGCGACTCCTGGTGGCCCCCAAGGTATCCAGCAGGGCTGTGTATAAATACTACAAAGTCCATGAGGCCCTGCTGGACCTCGGGGCACTATCCTATATAGCAAAATACCCAGCCAGCTGCTGGAGAAGTAGTGTGTTAAAAAGTAATGAAATAGAAAAGGAAACATTTTAATAATAACGTAACATGATTGACATTGTCATGAGTGTTGCTGTCATATATATGTCCGCGAGGCGCGGGTATTTTGCTATATATATAATATATGAATGACCTCCAAAGAGCGCTGAGACTTTTGATATCATAAACGTGTGTACAAAAACTGGGGTCTCCTGCCCAGCAAAAGTCGAGCAGCCAGCGCGCGTGCATAGCTGTGCTGGCCTTTGAGACGCTGACTGCGCTTCTGCCTTAAGTCAAAGTGAGCACTTTTAATTTTTTCATCACTCCCCTGAGCTATAGCCCAGACAAATGCAAACACGGACCCCTTTTCTACACCTCAGCGGCAAACTAATATTAAGGCGATTCAAGCACTTTTTTGCGTGTATATGATTATGAGGTCGTCAGCTCGGATTATGAAGACACGCACACAAGTGGAGGACTGACAGTGCCATCACAGCCGATTAATGGCAGGGGCGTCTCACCAGTCTACACAAGACCCACAGCGACCGTCCCCAAAAAGGCGATCATATCGTCAGCGAACACATCTCTCTATACTATATAAAAGAAAAAGGCAACTTTCCTTTCTTTACACCTTTTTTCCTTTTATTCCAAACCAAATCCTTTCTCTCTTAACACTGCAGAGGACACAAAACTAATTTTCTTTAGTTGCTGGTAATGCCGGTAAGGCACATTACCAGAGGCAGAAATTTGAACGTTCACATAGAAAATGTAATTTCTACACCACAGCCGCCGTGTAGTGCCTTTCAAAAGGGATCTACTACCGAGAGATGATCCATATACATTTTAGCTGCTGTTAGTTCTACTTACCTGTTGTGTTACACCGTCTTTAAAAGGTAGTTTACCCGCAACCACTCCAGTAGTGCTCAATGTACCTGTACTTCTTAAAACATTAATGTTTTACTGTTTAATAACTTATAGACTATATTTTATTATTTTTCCTTTGCACTCAGTGACCAAAGCTATACACACACATATAGACACATACATATATATACACATATATATATACCTGTGTGTATGTTTGTATGTACAGTATGTGTATATATATATATATATATACACACACATATACATACACACACACACCAGATATATATAATTTGTGTGTGTGTATGTATGTATGTGTATATATTATGTAGATAGGTATGTATATATATTGTATATATATATGTGTATATGTAGATATGTATATAGATATGAAGATATGTATGTGCATATATATGTATATATGTATGTGTACAGTATATACAGTATATACACTCTTTGGGGTGCGAGACAACCAGGGCGGTGCTGGACAAATGGGTGCCCTTAACAGAAATTTACTTTTTGTGCCCCTCTCCCCAAATATTACAGTAAAAATAAAATAATAAAAAAAACACCTACTTAATGACACCATATGGTCATTATTAATCAATAATCATAATTGCCTCTGTGTTTTAATATAATGCATTTTAAGTCATTTTGTTTATTTAGATATTCTTGGATTCATATTAAGAAAGATGCATTAGTCGTGAAATTTTTACCGACATTAAAACACAATATTAATGTCGACAGAATAAAATAAAGTTTCACAGGATTATGAACGTACCTGAAAGTGATGCATGGGCTTCATCTTGGGCTTTTTTCTTTAGTTTCTCCGGCGGACTGTTGATGTCTCTTTCCAGAACCAGGCATATTGTTCAATTATTATCATTTTGGCCAAATAGGCAGCCGTAACAGAGGTGAGGCGGCGTTGCGCGCATCACGTGTGCTTAGCCTACTCTGCGTTCACCGTAAATGCAATACAGTGGTGTGAAAAACTATTTGCCCCCTTCCTGATTTCTTACTCTTTTGCATGTTTGTCACACAAAATGTTTCTGATCATCAGACACATTTAACCATTAGTCAAATATAACACAAGTAAACACAAAATGCAGTTTTTAAATGATGGTTTTTATTATTTAGGGAAAAAAAATCCAAACCTACATGGCCCTGTGTGAAAAGTAATTGCCCCTGAACCTAATAACTGGTTGGGCCACCTTAGCAGCAATAACTGCAATCAAGCGTTCGATAACTTGCAATGAGTCTCTTACAGCTCTCTGAAGGAATTTTGGCCCACTTTTCGTCTTTGCAGAATTGTTGTAATTCAGCTTTATTTGAGGGTTTTCTAGCATGAACCGCCTTTTTAAGGTCATGCCATAGCATCTCAATTGGATTCAGGTCAGGACTTTGACTAGGCCACTCCAAAATCTTCATTTTGTTTTTCTTCAGCCATTCAGAGGTGGATTTGCTGGTGTGTTTTGGGTCATTGTCCTGTTGCAGCACCAAGATCGCTTCAGCTTGAGTTGACGAACAGATGGCGGACATTCTCCTTCAGGATTTTTGGTAGACAGTAGAATTCATGGTTCCATCTATCACAGCAAGCCTTCCAGGTCCTGAAGCAGCAAAACAACCCCCAGACCATCACACTACCGCCACCATATTTTACTGTTGGTATCATGTTCTTTTTCTGAAATCGCGGTGTTCCTTTTACTGCGAGATGTAGCGGGACATTTGCCTTCCAAAAGTTCAACTTTTGTCTCATCAGTCCACAAGGTATTTTCCCAAAAGTCTTGGCAATCATTGAGATGTTTCTTAGCAAAATTGAGACGAGCCCTAATGTTCTTTTGCTTAACAGTGGTTTTGCGTCTTGGAAATCTGCCATGCAGGCCGTTTTGCCCAGTCTCTTTCTTATGGTGGAGTCGTGAACACTGACCTTAATTGAGGCAAGTGAGGCCTGCAGTTCTTTAAACGTTGTCCTGGGGTCTTTGTGACCTCTCGGATGAGTAGTCTCTGCGCTCTTGGGGTAATTGTGGTCGGGCCGGCCACTCCTGGGAAGGTTCACCACTGTTCCATGTTTTTGCCATTTGTGGATAATGGCTCTCACTGTGGTTCACTGGAGTCCCAAAGCTTTAGAAATGGCTTTATAACCTTTACCAGACTGATAGATCTCAATTACTTCTGTTCTCATTTGTTCCTGAATTTCTTTGGATCTTGGCATGATGTCTAGCTTTTGAGTTGCTTTTGGTCTACTTCTCTGTGTCAGGCAGCTCCTATTTAAGTGATTTCTTGATTGAAACAGGTGTGGCAGTAATCAGGCCTGGGGGGGCTATGGAAATTGAACTCAGGTGTGATACACCACAGTTAGGTTATTTTTGAACAAGGGGCAATTACTTTTCACACAGGGCCATGTAGGTTTGGATTTTTTTTCTCCTAAATAATAAAACCATCATTTAAAACTGCATTTTGTGTTTACTTGTGTTATATTTGATTAATGGTTAAATGTGTTTGATGATCAGAAACATTTTGTGTGACAAACATGCAAGAATAAGAAATCAGGAAGGGGCAAATAGTTTTCACACCACTGTATATACGTTTATATTTTTGTTTATTTGTATATATATATTATTAATATTAATTTATTATTATAATATATTAAAACAATTTTTTTAGCAGGTGGTATGGTGCCCCCCTGGGAGTTGGTGCCCTACGCAGACTGCATACTCTGCGTATAGGGAGCGGCGGTACTGCGAGCAACTGTTGCTAGGGGTGCCAGAATCCATCGAGGAAGAAAAATGAAAAACATTATTTGTACAAAATCTTAATTTATTTATCCATTCCTAAATAATTAAATGGGCAGGCTATTTCGTATCAGTGCAATGCGCTGTTTGTTAAAACGGATGACTCCCGCTCTTCACGATGGAATCTGCGTGGATATTATGAACTATGGTATCTGTTCAGAGTTCTATTTAAATTTTAAATGAGAAGGAATTTTATTTAGTCGACAGAAATATCTTTGGTAGGAATGTGTTAAATGTAGGCATCATTGCATAAATTTTTCTTCACCATACAAATGTAAAGAGTAAATTCGCCTTACATTCCAACCAAAGATATTTGTTTAGACTAAATAGAACTTGAAAAGATATATTTTTTGAATGTGATTGCACAATTCAGATCAAGTTTCAATTGGTGATCTGTCTTTCTGCGTTAACCGCATATTTTTTCAAACCAAGGGGATGCGCGGGTAAAATAAATCAGGAAGCGCACGTACATACTCAGTGCACTCCCTCTCGGGAATCGAACCTCAGACGTCGGCGCTAGAGGCGAAGCCTCTACCATTACGCCACATTGTGTGGTTGTTTCTTACTGCATCAGTAAACAGCTCGTGTTTCTCTTTATCTGAGACGTGACACACTGCATGTACGGGATTTTTTTTATACTGTCTTCCTTTAGCGTGACATTGACTTTTTCCACCCCACGGCTGTATGTAATGTTAGCTAAGACCCGGCACTTAAAAGTTTCTCTTGCAGTTTCGCTGAGTTTGTGCCAAACACCACCCTGACCATCTCATCTTCCTCTGCATAAGCACAGTCCTTCACCCGTGAATATTTAGCGGCAGTGTTTCTATTGGATTGCCGCTGACAGACGGCCTTATATGCACTAAATTACAAACGCCAGCAGCAGCCTGTCTATGAACTTAATTTAAACTTTAGGTTTACACCGTGGTTTGTTTCCGAAGTAGCAGCACTCATGAATATGGTTGTATATGTCAGTCGCTCGCTTCTTATTGTTTTTCCTGCCTTCTCAATTATATAATGCATGTTTTCTTCAGGGCTTTTTTGAGCTATTCCTGGTTTTCTACGTACTGCGTTGATAGTCAGTTCACGTGATTACGTGGGAGGCGTGATGATGTCACACGAAACTCCCGCCCCCACGGCCATCCAGCTCAACTCCATTACAGTATATGGAGAAAAATAGCTTCCAGTTATGACATTACGCGTAGAATTTCAGAAATGAAACCTGCCCAACTTTTGTAAGTAAGCTGTATGGAATGAGCCTACCAAATTTCAGCCTTCTACCTACACACGGAAAGTTGGAGAATTAGTGATGAGTCAGTGAGTCCAGTCAGTCAGTCGGTGAAGGCTTTGCCTTTATTAGTATAGATGTAGTAGTGTCATACATTAGCCAAATTGTTACCTATGGGCAAAGTAATAATAAATGTAATTAATTTAAAATTTCTTACAATATAAAAACACAATAAGACAGGAAGAACAACTCAGTAAACAGATTTCATGGGGGATGGTCCATCTTGCCTATAGACAAAATTTGAAATTCATCACTTTTACTATTGATCCTTCTAGCTCAATATGTAATTGCTTTCTTATTTTTCCAAGAACATATGCAGAGTTTTATGCTCCAATTCTAGTTGAAAGTGACACTAGTAGCTCATCAGAAGATGAATTTAGTCACAATGTTGATTGGTAAGTTTCTGTGGTAACACTTTCTCTTCCAGTATGAATAAATGTAGTTAATATGGTAATTGTTGTTATTTAATAATGATTTAATATCTGTTTCATTTATAGTATGTGTTTGTTGTGATGTGAAATTTTGCATACATGTTGATAAATATTTGTATGCCTTTATCTGTAACTTAATGTATGGCGGCTGGCCGGACACAGACAAGCAACACGATCATGTCACCCACAAACACGTTTTATGTACACAGTCATAGTCAAAAGTGCACCACAACCCCCCACAGTCCCCAAAGTCCTGGCCACACATTGCCTTACTTTCTTCAGGCTGCCTCCTTGCCTCCTCCAGCAAGCTCAGTCCACTCCACTCTTGACTCTCGCCTCGAATGAAGGGACGCGCCACCTTTATTCACATCTGATGTATTTCCAGGTGCTTCCGGCAATCTCCCAAACACCCCCGTATGGCAGAAGTGCTGGCTGTATCCTGGAAGCACTCAGGTGTCCTATCACCTCTTCCCCAGCACTTCCTGGTGTGAAGTGCTGAGGTCCAGGTCTCCAAAGGCATGGGAGCAACCCTGGCGATGACCATGGGCCCCTAACAGGGTGGAACTTCAAAGCTCTGCACCCGTGCCCAAAGGAACCAGGGCGGTCGCCTCAGATGGTCTGGGGAAGGCAGCCTCCTCCAGTCCCTCCTGGCATCCCAGCCGTCGCCACCAGCCACCTCTGACATTAGACAAAGCAAATGTAATATTAGTGTTACATTGATAATAACAACAATGGTTTGATGGTTTAGATCCTTCCCTTTTAGGTAATTTTCGACAGGGTTGGAAGTCCAGACCAACCTCTCTCTCTCTCCTCCCATCTCCTAGGGCCAAGTAAAATGGCCGACAGTGGGTAACTCAGTTGAAACGTAATTGAGGAACTCAGCACTTGATGAAAAGATTCAGAAACTCTGCCCGCGGGAAATACCTGAAATCTGAAGGCCCAGCTGTTGGATAAACCGTCCTGCCATCTGGAACGGAACATCAACCCGCGTTGTGCCGACCTCACCCAGCGTCCTGCGTGAGGCGAGCGCGCTGCTGACCTCGGTGGATTTCAGCTATGCAGGCGGGGTTCCAAGGCCAGACACCTCCACGGCACAGGACATTTTATCTCAGAACCGGCTTGACCTCTCACGTCCCCATTTCGCCTTCAGCACCTGGTGATGTATTAGTAGTAGGTGATTCCATCGTTAGAAACCTTAATGTCATGCCCTAATCAAAACGTTTGTTTCTTGTTTTCCGGTCCTCGTGTCCGAGATGTAACGAACGTCGCCAGCAGTCTACAGAAACACAAGGAGAGGGCAGTTGATCAATCGTCTTGCATGCGCGTAAACGATAAGGCACCGACAATCAGAAATCCTGAAGGCTGACTTGCTCTGATTAGAACACGAAGGAGAGGACCCCATCGGTAAAGATCTCCGTTGGTCCACTACACTCTCGTCCAGACGATCCACGAGTACTACAGTCGCTGCTAGGGTTGAACAACTGGCTACAGGGTTTCTGCAAGAAGAAGGATGTGCTCATCAACAATTGAATCCTTTTGAAAGGCAGGCTCTTCAAGCGTGATGGCCTGCATCCGAACAGTCGAGCCGGTCCTCTCCGAAACATGTAAGGTAATTCGTTTTCTTGACTATCTATCTCTGCTCTTAACCCCTTCCGAAATAATACTGCTGTGCCAGGACATGATGAATGTTTAATAGAGTCTTCCGTTAAAGTTCACACCATTAATACTGCTAATAAGCAATCTCAATGCACTGAAAACCTAGGAAACGGCATAAACTCCAATAATCTAATTAAATCACTATTTTAGAGGAACAATGTATTAAAACTATAAAAACAGATCTGAGATTAAACAAAAATATACACAGGCGCTAATAATAATAATTTAGTTCCTATTCCAAATAACAATACATACATAGTACTCATCTCTGCACCTCGAAACATTAAATATGGCACTATTAAATGTAGAGCTTTAACTAACAAAACGTTTTTTTATCAACGATCTTATTAGTGATAAAAAAATAGATCTTATTGCACTAAATGAAACATGGCATGAATTAGATGTCAGGCAGTTTTAATCGAATCTAGCCCCGGATTACGTTTCTCATTCAAACGCCAGGGAAAGGGGCGGATTGGCTAACATTTACTCGAGCCGATTAAAATGTAAAGATGTCAGTTTTGTAAGTTCAAGTCCTTTGAGTATCGCGCGTTGTTATTCATGGAGATTCTCAAGTTCTAATACTATCCGGTATAGACCTCCTAAATATAACCGGCTTTTTGAGGAATTCTCTGACTTAATGTCAATTTAATTACAATTATGACACACTCCTAATAGTTGGCGACTTTAATTTTCATATAGATAATCAGTGTGATCTAAAAGTAAAAGAATTTATGAACCTCCTGGATTCTTTTGATTTGAGAAAGCTCGAAATCAGCCTACACAAAAGCAGGTCATCACGTTAGACTTAGTGATTACTAAAGGACTGAAAGTTGATATAAAACAGATCATTGATATAGGTCTATCAGACCATTTTTTCTACTTTTAATATAGAAATAATGATAAAAACACTCATGAGAAGCATATTGAAAAACGCTTTGATTACAGCAGCTTTAAAACTTACAAACATTTTAAGCAATCAGTCCGTTTATATGCCAGCTATAATAGCGAGGACAATGTAAAGTAAGTGGAAGATTTAATTCTAAAGTGAGAGCTGCTGTTGACATAGATTCACCTGAAAAGACAGTGAAAAATCTTCTAGCATTGGTATACCATGGAAGACCCAAAGAGTGTCTGATTTAAAGAGAACATGCCGTAGAGCTGAGCGTCAATGGAGGAAGACTAAACTTACTATCCACCACGAAATATTAAAAGTCAAAATAACAGAATACAATCACACTGTCCGTCTTGAGAGACGCTGCTATTTCTCCAAGATTATAAATACAATGCTAGTAATCCCAGAGTCTTATTTTCAACAATTGATCGCCTACTAAACCCAGGTAGCTCAAAGGAATGCCTCCTAGTGCTTCCAGTGAAACTGTGAGGCTGTCGCTGTATTCTTCAATCAAAAATTAATGATATTAGAAATAACATAGTATATCTCCCCAACACTAAGGATCCCCTAAACCCCAACATCCTTTTATAAACAAATTAAACTCTTTCACTAGGATAGATTTACCTGATTTACAAAAATAATATCTCAATTAAAACCCTCCACCGGTCCTTGACCCGATACCAACAAGGTTTTTCAAAGAAGTATCAGGCGTTAATTGATAATGTTCTTGACATAGTAATTCGTCACTAGATACTGGGGTCTTCCCAGACTGTCTTAAGACTGTAGTTAAACCCCTACTTAAGAAACATAATCTTGACCCTCGGCTCTTGAAAATTTTAGACCCATCTCTAACCTGCCCTTCTAAGTAAAGTTCTAGAGAAGGCAGTCATTATGCAGTTAAATGACCACCTAAATAAACATGCTATTCTTGATAAATTTCAGTCAGGTTTGAACAAATCACAGCACAGAAACTGCACTCGTTAAAGTAGTAATGACTTGGGGAAATGCGACAGAGGCCATTTATCTGTTCTCATCCTCTAGATCTGAGTGTTGCATTTGACACCATTGATCACAACATTCTTAGAAATCGCCTAGTCAATGGTGTGGCCTCTCTGGCAGTGTCTTAAATTGGTTTGAATCCTACCTGACAGGGAGAAATATTTTGTTAGTTGTGAATTACAACTCAGACACATGATATCCAATATGGTGTTCCACAAGGCTCATCCTGGGTCCGCTGTTATTCTCAATCTACATGCTCGTTAGGTCAGATTATCTCAGGGCACAACGTGAGCTACCACAGCTATGCTGATGACACACAGCTGTACTTATCAATAGCACCTGATGACCCCGATTCTATTGATTCACTAACACAATGTCTGACTAGTATCTCAGAATGGATGAATAGTAATTTTCTCAAGTTAAATAAAGAGAAAACTGAAATTTTAGTGATCAGCAATAATGGATACAATGAGGCTATTAGAAATAAACTGGATACATTAGGATTAAAAGTCATGACGGAGGTAAA
Organism: Polypterus senegalus; assembly: GCF_016835505.1. Classification (NCBI taxonomy): domain Eukaryota; kingdom Metazoa; phylum Chordata; class Cladistia; order Polypteriformes; family Polypteridae; genus Polypterus; species Polypterus senegalus. The sequence goes on from NW_024378926.1 coordinate 72,718, forward strand.
AAGCTTAGGGGTGATTGTTGACTGTAATCTGAATTTTAAATCACATATTAATCAGATCATTAGGACAGCATTTTTTCACTTAAGAAACATAAGTAAAGTTAGACCTCTTATATCACTGAAAGATGCTGAGAAATTAGTTCACGCGTTTGTTTTCAGTCGACTAGATTACTGTAGCACTCCTCTCAGGACTACCCAAAAAAGAGATATAAATCGTTTGCAACTAGTGCAGAATGCAGCTGCTAGAATCCTAACTAGGAAAAGAAAATCAGAACACATCACAGTTTTGATGTCACTACACTGGTTACCTGTGTCATTCAGAATTGACTTTAAAATTCTGCTTATGGTTTATAAAGCCTTAAATAATCTCCCCATCTTATATATGGAATGTCTGACACCTTATATTCCAAATCGTAACCTCAGATCCTCAAATGAGTGTCTCCTTAGAATTCCAAGAACAAAACTTAAAAGAAGTGGTGAGGCGGCCTTCTGCTGTTATGCACCTAAATCTGGAATAGCCTGCCAATAGGAATTCGCCAGGCTGATACAGTAGAGTACTTTAAAACACTGCTGAAAACACATTACTTTAACATGGCCTTTTATAACTTCATTTTAATCGTAATTTAACTTAATCCTGATACTCTGTATGTTCAATTCATCATAACAACTATTCATGGTGGCTCTAAAATCGGTAATTGACCCCTACTCTCTTTTCTGTTTGTTTTTCCGGTGCCTTTGTGGTGGTGGCCTGCGCCACCTACTTCTACCCGCAAAGCTTCCATTATGCTCCAACAATGATGGACGGATTAAAAGGAAGAAGTCTACGTGACCATCATCATCATCAAGCTCCTTCCCGTGAGAACCCTAAATCCAAAGAGGACTGTTTCATTTACGTTATGTAGAATGCCCAGAGGGGACTGGGCGGTCTCATGGTCTGGAATCCCTACAGATTTATTTTTTCTCTCCAGCCGCCTGGAGTTTTTTTTGTTTCTTCCCCCTGGCCATTGAACCTTACTCTTATTCGATGTTAATGTTGATTTATTTTTTATAATTATGTCTTTCATTTTTCTATTCTTTAATATGTAAAGCACTTTTGAGCTACTGTTTGTATGAAAATGTGCTATATAAATAAATGTTGTTGTTAAGGCTCAAACAATTTTGGTAAATATTTCTCTAGCTAAAGTCTCTCTCTAAGCCCCACAGGAAAGTCAGGCTGCCTAACTGCCAAGCTTTACCTAAAATACGGTTTGAAGGGTAGGTGTGAAGGTATTCTGTCCCCATTTCTGAAATATTGCTTTTTAACTGGCTTATAAACCCCAAAAAGCTTT
>NW_024378927.1:0-9834 GCF_016835505.1 Polypterus senegalus
GTCAATGTAATTATAAGTCTGTCTTTATTATTTCAGTGGTGCTCATTAATACACTGTGTTTAATAAACTATGTTTATACTAAATGCTGCTTTATTTGGTGCTTGTTCTTTTACTATCCCACAGTAATTATCACTTTTTTTTTTAAATTCATTTTGCTATTTTTGCACAGGCATTGTTGCATGTGAAAGGAGATGATTGTAGAAAAAAAAACTCCATCTAAATGTATAATATATTATCAGTATTGTTGGTATTATTATTGTTGCATAATCTTTGCTCTAATAAAAATATCAAGACTTTTGCACTAAGTGTGTTGTAGTGCTATATGGTGCTCTATCCAGTTATTATTTAGAAGTCGTGACTTTTTCGCACTAAGAAATCGCTGTTACTTTTAACTGTTTGTTGTTATGATGCCGATTAAAGGAGAAGATTGTAGAAAAAAAAGTGTATCATAGTTTATAATATATTTTAAGTATTTTTGTTGTTATTATCATATAGTTACATTTTTCCTTATGTGAGTGGTGGTCAGTTAATGAACTGCCAACAACAATATTTAATATTAACATACAATGAAAATGCATATAGCTGCTGAAGGCAGTTTTCTGTTTGTAAATGCTCTCCTGCCGCCCAAGGACCAGCTGTCAGCTGCTGCTTAGTGGACTGCCAGGGGGCCACACAAAAGCCGATGTGCAAAATTCCAGCAGATCGCTGGTTTGGCTGCTAGCGGCCCACTAGTGGCGTGCTGGATCTTTGATATCAGGGAAACCTGTTCAAACTAACTCAAGGCTCTAATTGTTGCCATAGGTTAACAGAAACCGGCAAGTTTGTACATAAATAACCAGCTTTGTAGCAACGAATAGTTAATTGTAACAGCGATTCCTTAGTTTCCAAAAAAACTCAAGACTTCTATATAATAACTGGATAGAGCAAAATATAGCATTTGTACAGTTAAGCATTAATGCTAGTAGAAAGGGTGGGCACATGCATTCATAAGTAGGAAAACATTCATTGTAAGTATAGGTAGATGGCTGACTTCAAAGTGGTTAACACTAGAATTCCTGATGTGTACTCGTAATCCCGGCCCACCTTAAATCTCTTCACACCTCTTCATCAGCGTCTTTTGTGTTGTAAATGTGTAGATAAGCACAAGCATCCTTCTATCCCATCTCCCCACCGCTGCATGAAGGGAAAAACGCACTCTCAGCTGAAGCCCTGATTATTTGGGAGTGAGGTGGAGTGAGGTGGAGCTGTATAGGGTAAATAATATATCATTATTTGGAACACATGCATTTCTTGTGTGTGCCATGTCTACAAAGATCTATGTAAGTGTAGTATGACAGAAAATGCAAGAAATGTTGAACACCTAAAAGACCAACTTTTTTCATGTTTTAGTACTAATGACAAAATTTTGACATGAAGTGTACAATGTGACTGAAGTCCAAATCTATACTAATAAAAGGCAAAGCCCTCACTCACTCACTCACTCACTGACTCATCACTAATTCTCCAACTTCCCGTGTAGGTAGAAGGCTGAAATTTGGCAGGCTTATTCCTTACAGCTTACTTACAAAAGTTGGGCAGGTTTCATTTCGAAATTCTACATAATGGTCATAACTGGAAGCTATTTTTCTCCATATAATGTAATGGAGTTGAGTTGGAGATGGCCGTGGGGGAGTTTAGTGTGACATCATCACGCCTCCTACGTAAGTCGTAGAGAACAAGGAAGAACTCAAACAGCGATGAGCACAAAACAATTTCACAATTGAGAAGGCAGAAAAACATTATGAAGCAAATGATGCATACAAGCATATTCATAAGTACAGCTACTGCGGAAACAAAGCATGGCGTGAACCGTAAGTTTATATTAAATTAAGTTCATAGACAGGCTGCCACTAGCGTTTGTAATTTAGTGCCTGCCCATATAAGGCCGTCCATCAGCGGCAATCCAATACAAACACTGCGGTAAATATTCACGGTGAAGGACTGTGCTTATGCAGAGGAAGATGAGATGGTCAGGGTGGTGTTTGGCACAAACTCATTGAAACTGTGAGAGAAAGTTTTAAGTGCCGGGTCTTAGCTGACATTACACGAGATGGCACCAGCACAGCTGGGAACCTTCGATGCAAGAACACAAGCGGCTCACGTGAACTGGCGAGTGCACAGACAAAAGCAACAGTTCCAAAGAGTGCTGAACAAAACCGAATTACACAATTGAGAAGGCAGCAAAAAAATATGAAGCGTCTGATACATACAATCATATTCATAAGTGCAGCTACTGCGGAAACAAAGCACGGTGGAAAAAGTGAATGTCCTGCTAAAGGAAGACAGTGTAAAAAAACCCGTGCATGCAGTTTGTCACATCTCAGATAAAGAGGAAGACGAGCTGTTTATTGATGCAGTAAGGAACTAATCGATGAATGAAACCTCTTATCTTTACAGCGATTGACAAACACGGAATGTAACTTGAACACATCACATCGCACAAATCGACCTGATTGAAAGAAATAATGATAATCAAATCCTTGATGACAGCAACATTCAATAACACTCACAAAACAATTACTGTATATTGACAATCATGTTACGTTATTTTTAAAATGTTCCCTTTTCTTTTCATAACTTCTACTTCTCCACTGCGATACGCGGGTATATATATAAATGTATATATATACCCGATCTACAATACATACTTTAGCATAGACAAGCCCACGCTGTGGCAATTGTAGAGTCTTAAGCCTCTAACGCCGACATTCGAGGTTGATTCGAGAGGGATGTACTGAGTATGTACAGCGCTACCGATTCATTTACCTTCGCATCTCCTTGGTTTGGGGCGTATGAAAAAATATTAGGTTAAGCAGAATCATGTTACGTTATTTTAAAATTTTCCCTTTCTTAGCACAAGCACAGCTGAGAAGCTTCGATGCATGTACTCCATAGCAGCGTTAAAAATAACGCATTTAATCACACTTTCAATTCCAAACAAGCGGGAACTTTTGTCAATGCATGATTTCCTGGTACATCCATTACACTGATGCACACATCACAGCTACAAAAATGTTAGAGTCGGAATAAAGCGCGTTCCTACGACTGATCATTTCGACTACCCGAAGCCTTGATAAAAGCATGGTTTTGTGCACACTGAAAAGCAAGCAAAATTAGATGCATTACAAAAAGCGGACTTTGTGGCTCTTACTGGGGATCATTGGACTTCCGTGACCGTTAGTAATTCTAAATACATCTAATTACAAAATGTTCAATGATCACACTGTTTTAGCCTAATGTACAAAATAATTTTGGCTAATGTTACTCAGAGTTTAAAGAGTAAGCTGGTCAAATTACCTTTTATGTTTCTGACTTATTTTTTAAGAAGAAAAACTGCACTTTATGTTGAAATTTTGGTTATTATTATTTAAAGACAATACTATTCTGAAAATGTACTTAAAGTACTTAAACTACCACTTTATTTTTAAGTCTGCCCAATTTTAACCAGGGATGATATTTTTGTTTCTGTTTTGAATTCAAATGCAGTTTAAAGCTTTTTTTCAGAAATTAAAACAGCTTCAGTTTACAATATTCATGTCCATGTCTATTATTTGATTCTGTAAGCCCACTAAAACCGTTTTAAATAAAAAAAAACATTTGCGATTTGGGGCAAATTCGTGTCGATTACATACGATTAATCAAGATTAATTCTTACACAGCCTCTAATTAATTGGATTAATTTTTTAATCGAGTCCCACCTAATATATATATATATGTAGATATATATATGTAGATTTGTATATATATGTGTATATATATATATGTACATATATATGTGTATATATGTATATATATGTTTATATATGTGTCTGTGTGTGTATATATATATATATATATATATACTGTATATATATATATATATATATATATATATATATATATATATACTAGCAGAATACCCGTTACTTCGCAGCGGTGAAGTAGTGTGTTAAAGAAGGAATGAGAAAGAAAAGGAAACATTTTGAAAATAACATAACATGATTGTCAATGTAATTGTTTTGTCACTGTTATGAGTGTCGCTGTGATATATATATATATATATAGCAAAATACCCGCGCTTTGCAGCGATGTCATGTGTTAAAGAAGTTATGAAAAAGAAAAGGAAACATTTTAAAAATAATGTAACATGATTATCAAAGTAATTGTTTTGTGTATTTGGCGGCAGCGTCACGAAGTTGTTTTCGGTAGCTGCATCAGAAAATGTACCACGACGTCTGACACGCCTCCTTTTTACTGTTTTCTCACAGCTTGGATATATATATATATACACTAATAAAAGGCAAAGCCCTCACTCACTCACTGACTCACTCACTGACTCATCACTAATTCTCCAACTTCCCGTGTAGGTAGAAGGCTGAAATTTGGCAGGCTCATTCCTTACAGCTTACTTACAAAAGTTGGGCAGGTTTCATTTCAAAATTCTACGCATAAGGGTCATAACTGGAAGCTATTTTTCCCCATATAATGTAATGGAGTCTTGAGTTGGAGATGGCCGCGGGGGGCGGAGTTTCGTGTGACATCATCACGCCTCCTACGTAAGTACATACAGAACAAGGAAGAACTCCAGCGATGAGCACAAAACGCCATTTCACAATTGAGAAGGCAGAAAAACATTATGAAGCAAATGATGCATATGCGGAAACAAAGCACGGCGTGAACCGTAAGTTTATATTAAATTAAGTTCATAGACAGGCTGCCACTAGCGTTTGTAATTTAGTGCCTGCCCATATAAGGCCGTCCATCAGCGGCAATCCAATACAAACACTGCCGCTAAATATTCACGTGTGAAGGACTGTGCTTATGCAGAGGAAGATGAGATGGTCAGGGTGGTGTTTGGCACAAACTCATTGAAACTGCGAGAGAAAGTTTTAAGTGCGGGTCTTAGCTGACATTACGAGATGGCACCAGTACAGCTGGGAACCTTCGATGCAAGAACACCAAGCGGCTCCGTGAACTGGCGCGTGCACAGACAAAAGCAACAGTTCCAAAGAGTGCTGAACAAAACCGAATTACACAATTGAGAAGGCAGCAAAAAATATGGCGTCTTATACATACAATCATATTCATAAGTGCAGCTACTGCGGAAACAAAGCACACGGTGGAAAAAGTGAATGTCCTGCTAAAGGAAGACAGTGTAAAAAAAAACCCGTGCATGCAGTTTGTCACATCACAGATAAAAAGGAAGAGAGCTGTTTATTGATGCAGTAAGGAACTAATCGATGAATGAAACCTCTTATCTTTACAGCGATTGACAAACACGGAATGTAACTTGAACACATCCTACAAATACGAGCCTGATTGAAAGAAATAATGATAATCAAATCCTTGATGACAGCAACATTCAATAACACTCACAAAACAATTACTGTATATTGACAATCATGTTACGTTATTTTTAAAATGTTCCCTTTTCTTTTCATAACTTCTACTTCTCCACTGCATACGGGTATATATATATAAATGTATATATATACCCGATCTACAATACATACTTTAGCATAGACAAGCCCACGCTGTGGCGCAATTGTAGAGTCTTACCTCTAGCCGACATTGAGGTTCGATTCCGAGAGGGTGTACTGTATGTATGCAGCGCTACCGATTCATTTTACCTTCACATCTCCTTGGTTTGGGGCGTATGAAAAAATATTAGGTTACGCAGAATCATGTTACGTTATTTTTAAAATTTTCCTTTCTTAGCACAAGCACAGTTGAGAAGCTTGATGCATGTACTCCATAGCAGCGTTAAAAATAGCGCATTTAATCACACTTTCAATTCCAAGCAAGCGGGAACTTTTGTCAATGCATGATTTCCTGGTACATCCATTACACTGATGCACACATCACAGCTACAAAAATGTTAGAGTCGGAATAAAGCGCGTTCCTACGACTGATCATTTGACTACCAGAAGCCTTGATAAAAGCATGGTTTTGTGCACACTGAAAAGCAAGCAAAATTAGATGCATTACAGAAAGCGGACTTTGTGGCTCTTACTGGGGATCATTGGACTTCCGTGACCGTTAGTAATTCTAAATACATCTAATTACAAAATGTTCAATGATCACACTGTTTTAGCCTAATGTACAAAATAATTTTGGCTAATGTTACTCAGAGTTTAAAGAGTAAGCTGGTCAAATTACCTTTTATGTTTCTGACTTATTTTTTAAGAAGAAAAACTGCACTTTATGGTGAAATTTTGGTTATTATTATTTAAAGACAATACTATTCTGAAAATGTACTTAAAGTACTTAAACTACCACTTTATTTTTAAGTCTGCCCAATTTTAACCAGGGATGATATTTTTGTTTCTGTTTTGAATTCAAATGCAGTTTAAAAGCTTTTTTTTCAGAAATTAAAACAGCTTCAGTTTACAATATTCATGTCCATGTCTATTATTTGATTCTGTAAGCCCACTAAAACCGTTTTAAATAAAAAAAACATTTGCGATTTGGGGCAAATTCGTGTCGATTACATACGATTAATCAAGATTAATTCTTACACAGCCTCTAATTAATTGGATTAATTTTTTTAATCGAGTCCCACCCCTAATATATATATATGTAGATATATATATGTAGATTTATATATATATGTGTATATACAGTATATATGTAGATATGTATATGTTGTATATACAGTATGTATATATGTGTGTGTGTATATATACAGTATGTGTATATATATGTATATGTATATATATATGTGTGTATATGTATATATATATAACTGTATATATATGTGTATAGATGTGTATATATATATATATATATATATATATATACCAACAACACTCATGACAATTACAAAACAATTACATTGTCAATCATGTTACGTTATTATTAAAATGTTTCCTTTTCTTTTTACTTCTCCGCTGCCAATGGCAGGTTTTTTATATATATATATATATATATATATATATATATATATATATATATATATATATATATATATATAAATAGATAGATATGACAACAACACTCATATCAATGACAAAACAATTACATTAACAGACATCTTACGTTATATTTAAAATGTTTGCTTTTCTTTTCATAACTTCTTTAACACACTACTTCTCATTTCTGAAGCCTTGGTATTCTACTATATATATATATATATATGACAGCAACACTCATCACTCACAACAGTGACAAAACAATTACATTGACAATCATGTTACGTTATTTTCAAAATGTTTCCTTTTCTTTTCATTGCTTCTTCAACACACTTCTCCTCTGGCCTTGGTATTTTGCTAGTATATATATATATTCCAGCAACACTCATGACAATGACAAAACAATTACATTGTCAATCATGTTACATTATTATTAAAATGTTTCCTTTTCTTTTTACTTCTCCGCTGCCAAGCGCAGGGTATTTTGCTATATATATATATATATATATATATATATATATATATATATATATATATATATACAGATATATATATATATATATATACAGATATATATATATACAGATATACAGATATATATATATATACAGATATATATAAATAGATAGATATGACAACAACACTCATATCAATGACAAAACAATTACATTAACAATCATCTTACGTTATTTTTAAAATTTTTGCTTTTCTTTTTCATAACTTCTTTAACACACTACTTCTCCGCTGCGAAGCGTGGGTATTCTGCTAGTGTATACTAATAAAAGGCAAAGCCCTCACTGACTGACTGACTCACTCACTCACTGACTCATCACTAATTCTTCAACTTCCCATGTAGGTAGAAAGCTAAAATTTGGCAGGCTTATTCCTTACAGCTTACTTACAAAAGTTAAGCAGGTTTCATTTCAAAATTCTACACGTAATGGTCATAGCGATCGACAACCTCCGCCATATTGAACTTTCTTATTTATGGCCCCATCTTCACGAAATTTGGTAGGTGGCGTCCCTGCACTAACCAAAACCATTGTACCTACTTATTTCAGTTTTATGGCGCCACTGTCAGCCGCCATATTGAACTTTCCAACGTCACTGATTCTCCAACTTCCCATGTAGGTAGAAGGCTGAAATTTGTTATTTATTTCGGTAGTATGATGCCATTGTCGCCGCCATATTGAACTTTTAACGGAAACCGATGTACATACTTATTTCGTTGGTATGACACCACTGTCGGCCGCCATATTGAACTTTCCAACGTCACTTATTCTCCAACTTCCCGTGTAGGTAGAAGGCTGAAATTTGGCAGGCTCATTCCTTACAGCTTACTTACAAAAGTTTAGCAGGTTTCATTTCGAAATTCTACGCATAACGGTCATAACGGTCAAGAACGTCCGCCATGTTCAACTTTCTTATTTACGGCCCCATCTTCATGAAATTTGGTAGGTGGCTTCCCTGAGCTAACCGAAACCAATATATGTACTTATTTTGGTGGTATGACGCCATTGTCAGCCGCCATATTGAACTTTCCAACGTCACTAATTCTCAACTTCCCATGTAAGTAGAAGGCTGAAATTTGGCAGGCTCATTCCTTACAGCTTACTTACAAAAGTTAAGCAGGTTTCATTTGAAATTCTACGCGTAATGGTCATAACGGTCAACAACGTCCACCATGTTGAACTTTCTTATTTGGTAGGTGGCTTTCCTGCACTTACCGAAACCAAGGTACGTACTTATTTCGGTGGTATGATGCCACTATCAGCCGCCATATTGAACTTTTCAACAATCTTTGTTACTTATGGGCCCATCTTCAAGAAATTTGGTACACAGGTTCCCAACCCTAACTGAATCCTACTTACGTACATATATACGTCCTTAGCCTGCAGCTCGGCCACCGTGTGAGGTGGCGTTGGTCCCCATCCCAAGCGCCTCCCGTTGTTGGCTGCCTGCCTATATAAGACTATCCGTTGCTCGGTCTCTACATTCCCTTCCTTGCATGCATGCCGGGATTAACGTCTCCCTACTTATAACTACAGCCTTTTGTTTAATCCACGGCTTCTCCGCTGTTTTATTGTTTGTTTATTACAATTATAGTTATTGTATAGGTATTTTAGACTTACTTTACATTTCTCAGGTACCCATTTCCTTTATCATTCCAACCCCCATTACCATGTCTATCGAGATGATCACTATCGATCAAAGAACTGTCACTTACCGAGTGGTTTCCATGCCGGAGATGGCACCTACCTTTTCCTTTCTCTTGTTTACATATTGCACGGCCATATCAGGCTCACTCTTGATATCCGGAGGAACATTGTGTCTTATGTATTGAATGACTGGGACAGGTTCAAGGTGTGGACTGATCATGGTACAGGAGATAATTATACTACACAGGAGCACTATAAGAGTGAAATGCTTAAGCCCTTCACCTATGGTTCTGCATGTGAGTTGATGGCTGCTGCTGAATTGTTCTGTTGTCGCTTTCAAGTGTACCGAAATGGCCAAATATTTTACACCTTCGACAACCGCCAATGCCTCTTAAACATCTTAGATTCACAGGTGACGATTTCAGTAGTGAATACTTTGATGTTTATGAATGTTTAAACTCTCAAAAGCTGGATGTGATTTTATCGATGAAACCGGTTGTGTGCTTAGCGCTTGACAGATGCAGAATGTCACTTCAACACAACAAATCCTGCAAATACTGTTCGTAATTGAAACAAACCATGAAACTGAAACCGATTAAAGAGTAAGCTCAGCGCACAGCTTGGTCATGTTACAACCGGAGGGCTGAATTGACAACATGGTATTCAAAGAGAACAAATAATTATTGGCATATTTTCCCTCAGTTTAAAAAGGTTTAATTTTCTTCTTAATAAAAATTTTAATGCAG
>NW_024378928.1:0-25000 GCF_016835505.1 Polypterus senegalus
ACACTCATCCGCACATCAACATATAATAGGCCCTGTAAGTTTAATAGTTTCTCAATTAGATTCAGTTTTTCAAAACTCTTTTAAGGACTTCCAAGTACAGTACATTATTGGAGTAATACACTACACTGATTCTAACAAAAAAAGAGAAAAATCAGGTACACAATGCAACAGCAATAATTCACATCCTAAAATTATGGATTAATATGCATTTGATTTTATTGTTAAAAATAACTAAAGGTTGCATTTTTGGAAAATCCATACAGGAACATATAATATTGTCATACCTACATAATTTAATTCAGGGTCTTGGGAAGCCATCATCTAACCTTTCAGCACTGGGCGCTAGGCCGGAAACATCCTTGCATCAGGCACCAGTCCATTGCAGGGTTTACACATGCACACACTTACAGAGTCCATTTAGTGTTGCCAGTCAACCCAATGTGCACATCTTTGTGGATGTAGGAGGAAAACTCTTGCAGGACTCAGATACAGAGAGAATGTGCAAACCCCACACAGACCAGATGCAGGATTTGTGCTTACAGTGCTGGATCCATGTGGAAGCAGTGCTAACCATTATACCACCATGCCTCCCTGAGCAGTGTAACATGGGATACATATTAGCCTGAGGACCATCTTTTGCTATAATTAATGAATAAAAAAGTAATATTCTACTGCAGTTGTTTGCAATTGACCTTGGAGCACCACTTTGGGTAAGGGTTGTCATTGCACCCAGTTTAGGAATCAAGAGGCAAGATGTTGCATGAATCTTTTTAAATGGATGGCTTATTCAGTGTGTAAAATGAGGTTACAAGTACAGGTGTATTTTTAACTTTTTTTTTAGTCAAAATAGACTTGTATTGCTATCAATGATCAATGGGAAAAGGCTTATTCTATTTATTAAATATAGATAAAATGACAACTATGACTAAAATAAATCTAGCAACTTAAGCTTTAATAGCATTGGTGCAAGATTTAGAGGGATTGTAGCTAAAAGTATGAGTTGCAGACATCTTCTACCTGGGGGACTGGAAATGTTAACTACGTGAATCACTATATCAAAGAGCTCATCTAAGGAATACCTCATTGTCAAGATAAAGTGATAACTTTGCAAAACTTTGAAGATCAGAGAAATTTAAACTGAATTCAGTGACTTACCAGGAGCCAGTGTAGACATAATAAAATAATAGTCTGAAACAACTTGTTTTCCCTATGCTTTATATCTCTCCTTTATATGGGCCTGTATCATTCCAGGGAACTTGATACTTGAATTATAGGATTACCTAGCAACTTCTGATTTTATACAATGAATATCAGAACAATTTTGACAAGAATCGGATCAGCCATTTAGTCCAACAAAATCTGTCAATCCTATTCAAATACAGTACTTTGTCAAACACAACATAAAAGTTGGGTTTTGAAGGTTCTTAATGTCATACTGCTCACCACAATACTTGGTAACTTACTCAGTGTATCTATAGTTCTCTATTTGAAGAAAACCTTAGTAGCATCTGTGCAAAGTTTTCTCTTAATATGTTTCCATTTGTATCTTCATGTTCTGTGTTGAAGAACTCATGGCAAAGTAATTATAACCTGTTTCATTTATAATTCCCTTAATAATTTTGAATACTTCGTTCATGGCACCTATTAATTTCTGTTTGCTTACATTGTGAAGGTTCTGCTTCTTCAGTTGCTCCTCATAGCTTGCACCTTTCAGTCATGGAATCCATGTAAGCTGAAAGCTGCTTGAAATGAAGTCAGGGCACTGGATTTAGAGTGCAGAGCAAGTCATTGTAAAGAACCTTCTCCGCTGTCTCTAGTGACCAATCACGCACACACCTATATATTTTTAATCTCTCACTTGGTTATCCTCTATAGGACTTTACTTGTTGCCATGAAGGTAGATTCTTGTCATCCAGGAATGTGCTAGGGCTTTGCACCTCGGCCTTTCTTTATCCCTTGGCCCTATCTATGTCTGTTGCTAAGCAACATGTATTATACAACAGTCCTGTGATTAGCATAGGAAATAGGCAATGCTTTAGCAGATTTTTATGTTTGCCGTCATGACAGCCACCATCTTCAGCTCCCCATTTGTCTTTAGTCATTCTGTATTTTGTACTTTTTTACTTATTAGCTTCTTGCCTATATTTGTTCAGATCACTAATTTTGTATAGTATTTTTTTTATTCTTGTTTTGTTTTAACAGCATATGATCCTTGCTGGGGCTCTGTTTGTTTATTTGCTCTTAAAAGGATTGTTTTTGGTATAACTTTCTGCTTGTCTTGAGAACTCTTTTGGATTAAAAACATTTGTTTTATCTTTTTGTTATGCACTGTTTACATATGGGCTTGTTTTGTGCTGCACATCAATCTAATTTTGTACTACCAGCTGAGCTTTATAGTTGTGCTGTGGTTCAGCTCTTCCTGTGCATGCTAACTCCTCTGTAGGCAAAAGCAGCTTCTAAATAAATGAGATTTAGGTGGTTCAAATTAAAAAAAAAAAAAACAGAAAGTTACATGCCATAGATAAAAGATGGCAATGTCAACGTTATAAATTGCAGAATACAAAAAACACTCCAGTTGTAATATGGAGATCAGCTAACGCTCATGAAGTGATCCATCCATAGCTGCATGCTGCTTCTTCGCTTATCATCCCATCTCAGGGCACCCTGACTCACTCTCCTTATCTCATTCATACTAGGTCAGTCTGCATGTAGCATTGAACCTAACTTGCACAGGTTCAGGGTATATGAAAAGGTGGTGATCGAGCAGGATTTAAAACTAGGTCACTTGATTTATGAGAGAGAAGCACTAATATCTGCACTAGTCTAATTCTTTCACCAGTTTACACGGTATATTTTTAGTCCTGTAAAGTAACTTCTTATAAATTGCATAATAAACCTAACATGCCAACATACTTAATGTATGGGGGTTAATTATTTAAAAAATGAATTGTGAATTGACCTTTTCCAATGTTATGCTTGAACAATTCTGTAATATTCACTTATTCCCATTACATTCATCCATCTGTCCATCTATTTTCCTAAGCTGCTTTTCCAGGGTACAGTCATAGGGCAGTGGGTTGCCTGTCTCAGCAGTCATCAGGCACAAGGCAGGAAACAACACCTGGACAAGGCACTAGTCCCTCAAACTTTCCATTACATTTTAAAAACAAATTGAATTAATATACTGTCTTGAGACAAAATTTAAATACGAACTGACCAGAAAAAAAGACATCTAGCTGAAAATTCAAGCCAAGAGTGTAAACCTAACGTTAGTCCTAATCTTTTATCAAAACCCAAAATAGCATACTACTAACATCATAGCCAATAATTCAAAGCATGAAATGCACACACAAACAAGTATAGCTTTTATCCGTGTGCTACAATGACCTGGAAATGCCCAGGGTGATGACACCACACAGAAGATGTAAAAATAATTTAACATCTTTATATACTTTTTCAAAGAGAAAAAATGAAATGTACATGTTTCAAAATCATGAAATCGAGGAAAAAGAACTGAAAAATAAGTTCAGAAAAATCTGAAAACAGATCAAGCTCATAATAGTTAAGGGCCTGAGAAAAGGCAGCATTAAGTTCATACAATTTTATTTATCAAAGCAAAACCTTTTAGTAGAATTGCCAAATATAGTTAATTGTGCAATTTTCTATCACATTCTTTTCTTTTAATATATTTCATACCTATCTTTATCAACTTAATTGTGTTACTTATACTTTACTTTTATATTTCCATTTCAAATATACTTTTACAAATAATTTTCAGCATCCTGTTTTCAGTAAGTTTATATTAGTCTTAACTCTTTTAATCAGTTTGAAAAAGTCAGTATCATAGCTTTTCATTTTCTGAAAGTCATCTGATTTTTAATTTATATATATAGAGAGAGAGAGATTTGGAAAGAGGAACTTGAACTTCAAATTCCCCTCAGAAGTGGTTAGCTTTTAAGAAATATTTACTGACACATACATAGTATATGACACTCAAAGGATAATGTGAGACAAGACCCATAGCATTTTTATGTTCCGTTTAGGGTATAAAATTCCCAGGCCATTGCATAGTCATTATCAATCAAGGAAAACAGCAGTAACATAACTTAAGCTATAAAAAATGTAGAAATGCTTGTTTAAGTACTTACATTGCCTAGTAACTCATTGTAAACAGTAGAAAATAGGATCATAACTTTTTTCACATATAAGCCAAAGGTGTTCCATACCGTTGACGTTAAGGAGAGTCTGCCCCCTTGGGCTCAAAATATAAAAGACAAGGAAGGTGACTTACAGAATAAAGATACATAATAATAACACACTAATTACAAAAACAAAATACATGAAAACAACAAATGACAGTAATTAATAAAACACTAACAAAGAAAAATAAAGAAATATATTAAAATATAATTAATAAAATTAGCATGTAAAGAAAACAGAGCTCTTATAAAACTTTCTCCCTATTCCAATGTGTGTTTAGATCAATGTTAAGAAGTTGCCTATTTGTTGCATACACTGTTATTAATGCTGATTTTTTATGTATTATTTATAACAACAGGGGGGCAGTTACATAAAATGTATAATTTAAAGAGGGGGATGCGTACCATATATATGTTTATAAATAAAAAAACAAAAAGATACTCCTACAATTATGTGTTTAGGTTTTGAGTATATTTACTAAATAAAACTGCTTTATAAATTTATACAAGTCTAAATCTATTCCATCTACATTTAAGTGAGATGTCTCTGAGATTCCCAAAACTGATTTTTTTATGACTTTTTTTAGTTATCTAACATACGGCAAGATATGCCAGCAATGAGGTGTCATTGCTTTAGAGCAGCACAGCAGCTGAACATGCTCCCCAAACCATTTAGAAAAAGAGAGTACACCAGTAGTACAGAATGCCAGAATACAGAATACCACAGTCCTGGGTTCAACAACTGAAAAATGAGGGGAACATTCAGTCCTTCGGGCTCATTTGGCTTGCTAGTGGCTAAGTTGTCCCAATGTAAAGGTTTTCAGGTTGTCTGCATGACTTAGTAGTTTGTTCCAAATTTTCATAATTCTCTGTGTGAAGCAACACATCCTGGCCTTAGTATTTAATGAGCTTCTTATTTTGTGTTTGCTTGCTGTCCCCATGACTGCTTGTGTTTTCCTTCAGGCTATTTACATCCCAACATCCCAAACATTTTTAGTTTAGTAGTGAACTGCAAACTGGCCCAAGAACAAGTGAATGTGGGTACATGCATACATGTGCCCTGTAATACATTGGCATCCAGTTCAGTGCTGATTCTTGCCTTGCAACCTGTGCTGCTTGGGTAGATTCTGACTCACAATGACCTTGAAATGGGTTTGAAAATGAATGGTTGGAGCAATAATAAAGTACAATACATAAGAACTGGCAGGATCTTGTCCTGAGGCAATTGCAGCTCAAACTATCTGAGTTATTTATTTTAAAGCTAACACCAAACGCCAATACTAATTAATCAAAATACAAAGGAGGCTTGATCATCGATGCTAATAATTGGAAATGATGCCAGATATAGTAAACACACACATAACTAATAGGGAAATAAGGTGAAACAAGGACAGAACATTTCCTTTTTGTTTTTTAGAGTACTGTATGGATCATGTAGAATTTTCGACCTTTTAACGTAACATTATAAACTTGTTTGCCATAATATGGTCTATGATATTGTTTTACAGTTGCACTGGAGCTAATCCCAAAACACTCTATGGAAATAAATAGTAAAATTCTATTTTCATTTAAATTTCTCTTTAGTTTTTTTCATAAATATTAAGAAAAGCCAAATATTATACAAAGCCCAAACAGAGAGTAAAAAGCACATGATTATGATTATTCTGCCATAGTCATGCAACCTACTATATTGCTGCATAATATCTTCATAAAGTATTACACCTTTCACTTATGTATTCTTTAAACAAAACCACTTTTCCTTTGGTATAGCAGCTCTTACCATCATACACATTATCATATTCTGCTAACATTAACGTACAGCATTGGCTTTTTTATAATGGCCTTTGGTATGAGCAGAGTGGTGTCTCTGAGGCTAGGGATCTGCACTGGTAATCGGAAGGTTGTCGGTTCAAATTACTTAAACGCCAAAAGTGACTCTGCTTCGTTGAGCCCTTGAGCAAGGCCCTTAACCTGCAATTGCTCCGTCCTGGGTATGCCGTTAATCTGCCTCCAGCCCTGCATGTAGGCCCTCCAACCTACAGGGAAAACTTGGGGGTTGGTGGCAGAATTGTCACTCCAGCCACCATTAAAAAAACCTCACACTGTTCCACTCCATCTGAACTAGTGTGGTGCTGAGGTTTCACCCATTGCATGGCTGCACTCGGGTCCTAATCGAGTTTTCTTAGTTGGTTTATCATGTGGTGGGTGCGGCAATGCGTTGTATCACGCATGCTCCTAACCTGTCTCTCTTTGGTATGGGATATGCTCTGTGATGTTCAGGAGTTGTGCAAATTATCAAAGGTCTCTAACCAATACGGGCCTGTCAGCTATTTAAAATATCAGGACATTAAAGGCTAGGTGGCACTGTGGTGCAGAGGTTAGCGCTGTTTCTTTATAGCTTCAGAATACTGACATAGGAACAGACTGTCTATCTTTTCTCCATGTGTTTTTGTGGATTCTTCTCCAGGTACCTTGGGATTCATTCACGTCTTAAAAACACAAGTTCTGGGTTAATTGTGTCTCTAAATTAGTTGTATGTGAAAGTATGCCTGGTTCCTGCCCGGCATCCAGTATTGGAGGGATAGACTTCGGTTCCTTCATGACCGTAAAAAATAGAGATGATTGATACCATTGAAATACAGAGGGCTCCAGAACTTTTTGATCCAGAAAACTCCAGTATTCCCTGCAATGTTTTTAGGAGGATGTTTAAGAATGACCACATTTACAAGGACCCCACAATTACTGAACAGAAGTAAACATAAAGGCAGAATCCTATTTATACACACATGACTCTTCTTGCAAGCCCATTACTGGTCAGTTATAAGAATGTCTCAATCCTTTTACTACTTTACTATACATAAAGTCACCAGTTTTTTGTTATTGTTTTAATTCTTTTGAATCATTATAATCAAAGAATATTACTAGAAACTCTAAAACATAATGCCAGGACCATAAGTTGGGGGTACATTATGGTTCTTGCACTTATACTTTCACAAATGTAAGTTGAAGTGGCACTACTTGAAGTCAATAAGGTAAGGTAAATTACCATAAAACGCGCAGATGAGGCAGCAGAAAATTTTTATCATTTCAGGTAAAAAGGTCTATTCTTCCATCCTTCCACCCATTTTGTGAATCCACTTGAATACATTTCATAGTTTTGGGAACCTGGGACCAGTCCCAGCAGCACTGGATGAAAGTAAAAAAAACTAACACCAGTCTATTGTAGGACACACACACGAACACTCAAATGTTTTATTACCAGGACAAATAAGAGTGTACCGAGTTACAAATTTGGAAAATGGCAAATGAACAAGGAAAGCAAAAGTATTCACAGTCAGAGAATGGGCCCGGATTTAAAGCCATTTAAAGCCGTGAGAGAGCGGTGCAATATGCAATGTACTTTATTAAGTCATTTTCATTTAATTAGATTCAGGAGAGGTACATTTGTAATGAAATCTTTCCACAAGTAATTTAAAATGTTACTAAAACTATTCTCCATATTATATTCTTAAAGCTATAAAGGTGCAGTTTTTGTCTTTAATTGCTTTCAGGTCTTTCACCCAGTGCTGTTAAGCAAGTACAATCATGCAGGAATTTGCTCTTTCTTCCAGTTCTCTTTAAACAAAACTCACATCCGTCTTCCACAATGTATTGGCGATGCGTTTGGAGTCCTGGTTACAGGTCTCTGTGCAATTGAAAGCTGAGTACATGTTTGTAGATTGCATGCTGATAAAGCTAATTCTGGCTCACTGTCTTGTCTGATATTTTTCTCATTGTTTTAACTTAGCTCTGAAACTATTGGAACACAAGATTAAGATTCAATAAATGCAGATTGTTAACATTATGTTCTAGTAGTCAGTGGCATTTAGCCATTCATTAACAACCACGTGCAAAAGCCTCTAAAGTGACTGTAGTTTCCTCAATGTGTGCGTTCATGTCAGAGGAAGATGACATGCTGAAAAAAAGACTATATATAATAAGCAGATGTAAGAAAACAACTGAACTAATAAAATGTTGGACTAGAATTAATGAGCAAAACATGTAGTAAATCAAAAGACTGCTGTGCAGTTCCTGTTATAGTTCAAAGAGAATTCTGAAAATGTGAACATTCTGAACCTAAACGACTGATTTCAGCCCTAGAAAAGGCGTGTTTGTCTTGATTTTATTAAGATTACTGACAGGTTCTGTTTTTTTTTCTTTTCTTTTCAGATAAAAGTTCATCCTTTCTCCCCATAATCCTTGTGGTACTCCTTCTATTGATCATTCTCATTCTGTCAGCTGTCTACTTTTTTAGGTAAGGAGAAAAAAAAAAAGCTGTTGTGATAGCTACGTCAGCTGCTGTGTGTGACAAGTGCAGAACAAGTAGCCGCCCCTAGGCGAGGCACAGATTAACCATAGTGCTGCCTTTTCAAAACTGAAAGCAGGCTGCAAGCGCCTGAGACATTTTGTTAGGCTGAAGTTTGCCTTTGGGCCAGAGCCGCTTGTTACTAATATTATTTGTGGATTTCTCATGCAAAGAAATCAGTTTTTGAGTTTTAAATGGTAGTTATTCTTCCTTTTTTTGACAGTTAGTAAATCTATGAAGTTGTGAAACCATCCTGGTGTGGCGCATTTGTGACATTTTCTTCACTTACTTCACAGGTTTAGAAACCAAAGGAAAGCGGCTGTCAGCACCGTTGACAAGAAGATACCAAATGGCATTTTGGAAGAACAAGGTAACATCTACCGTGTATTTATAATTGTTTGAAGTCATAGTTTAAACTAGAGTTGAAATGCAGGGTTTTTTCAACAAATTGTTTTATGGTGAAATTGTATTGAAGGCTAGAACACGGCTGAGTTTCTGTATTTCCTGTGGTGGCGAGTGCTCACGTATACTGAACCGGAATATGAGAATGCTTTCAACACAAAGTCAAAGAGTATGTCTGATCAGCACTTAAAGGATCATGTAGAACACTTCGTCATATTTAAAGTAAATGTATAATTATTTCTCTAAATTTAAAAATCTGTTTTGAGTTGTAAACAAGATTCAATGTCACCAACATATTCAATAATAAACTGTTGTCTTGGGCATCAATTAATTTTTCCTTTGTTGCCCTTAGCATAAATATACATATTTCACCTCAAAGGAGCTTTGGTTAACCATGTCATTTTATATAAAGTTAAGAATCAAAAAAGCAGAGTCCCAAAAAGCATAAAATAATATATCATAAAATATGCCCTTACTGTTCACCCAAGGAATTAGTGCACTTACGCATAAGCCTTTTTAATTCAAAAAAGGTTGGTGATGCAGTACATATTTGTAATGTGCAACTAGATTTACATTTAGAAAGAACTTTATTTGTCCCCAGGAGGTAATTTGGCAGCAGTCAATTAATTTTTTTTTAAATTCTTTCATATATGGAAGTGGCTAAAATGCCTTTTTTTCTAGAGATCACTGATATTGGAAGAAAGGAATGGAATGTTGAACAGAAAATGTTAGCATTCCATTAAGGGAGCTAATCTGCATGCTGTGGCAAGTCATTTGTCGCCTTAATCCCACAGCGTTCAGAGAATTTGCTAAATCTTCTTTTTTTGGTCTACACAGCAGTGAACGTAAAACATGCCAATGAAAATCCATCAATGAGTTTGCATTTTTACACTCTTATTATTTTCACTATTTTAAAAGAGTGATTATTTTTCTAAATTGTATTTGTTGTACAGGTACTATGTTAGCAGAACAGTTATTGCTTCTGTCTCACATCTCCAGAGATGTAGTTTCTATTCCATGCTCAGTTACACACTTAGTCTGCTTCTTCTCCCTGTATTTAAAAAATGTAGTTTGTTGTTAACTGTAAACTGCCATTTTATGAAAGAGTTTGGTTATTTAAGTACAGTATGAGAACAAGTTTCTCCAGTATTAGGGAGGCATATTTCATTTAGAGATTTCGTTTAGGCTGGTACCATCCTTCTGTCTGATACCCTTAAAGTAAACTTACAAGCGTGTAATGGAAAAAAAACGGTTTCAGAAATTGAATGGAATATAATGCCATAAAAAGTATCTGCAAATACTGAATTCCTGTATTAATACAATTTTTGGACATATGTTCAGGTTTGGAACCAAAGTCTAATAGCTAAGTAAACACATAACACGTTTTCAAAATATTTAGTATATATAATGAATAAAGTATTTTATCATCAATTAGTACGTTGTGAAAAAGCATTGCCCCTCTTAAACGTTTATAAGTGGATGTGCCCCAATTTAGCTGCAAGCAAATGCTTCCTATAGTTCAACATCAGTTCTCCACATTTTGCATAAGAATCGTAGCTAGCAGTGGTTCACACTTTTTATATAAAATTCTTTTAATGTTCCTCGCTCAAAACATGCAGATTAGCTTAGTTGTTGGCCCCGTGTCAGTGAATGTGGCTGTTTACATGACTGTGTCCTGTGATGGTATCCCCATCAGGGCTGTTTTCTGCATTACACGTGTCGCTGCTAGGAAATTTTCCAGCTCTCACAATTAAGGACAATCAAAAAAAAAAAAAAGATTGATTGATGGAATGGCGTTTTATAGAGTGTACATATTCTCATTGAAAACACAAGAACAGTTACACATATTTTTAGGAATCAACTATATAAAAAGTTATGGTGTCATTGTCAGATGACAGTGGGAACTCTGGATTTCTAATGAATAAAGTGCAAAGCTCTATCATCAGAATGTATACAATACATACTGATACCAAGCAACCTGAAAACCATATACTGTATATATAATCTCTGTAGTAAATTTGTGCGATGGACCAGCAGTATGCAGTTAAAGGCCTCTATCACTTGCAGATACAGTACATATAATTAAAACAAAAATTTCTATTTGTTAGTAATCTCAAAAGATCAGAAATTTGGATTTTCTTTTTTAATTTTAGTTTCCATCTACTTTAAATAGTAGACTTTATAAATCTAAATTGGAAAGTGTGTTCTTTCACTCCTTTTTTAACAGCATTTTACTGATGCATATTAGGAATGCAAATGCAAGACATATTTGTATGTATGCTTATATTTAGTTGATTAATACCTAAAATCACTCAAATTTATGTTATTTATAAATGCCCTTAAAAAATGCCTCTATATTTTTAACTACATCGCATCAATTAAGCAGACCAATATTTTAAATGTTCAAAAAGTCGCAGGCCTTTGATACTGAGACAATCTAGACTGTTGCATTATTTCCTGTGCTGCACAGTGGAGGAAATTGCTGAAATAAAATAAATCAGCTTGCATTTTAAATAATAATTCTAATATTGAGTTTCGTACTTCCTGTAAGTGGTTAACCTAATTTTCTACCATTGCACTTTTGTTGCTTAATGTTTAAAAAAAATGTGTTTCCCTTAAAGAGGTTTTATTTTTCAAAATGATCTTGCTATGCAAAATTGCCGAGAATCATACTATAGATCTATATATCATAAAACTGATCTACTGAGATCGTATTTAGGCTGCGGCTTATCAGTTGGGAGTGAAGGGACTGAATCTTTACACTCTGAACAAGTAGATATGTTACTACAATTTAGACCATTTAGGAATACATTTTATGTTCAAATTCTTATTTAAAATAAACAGCTGAAAGTATATGGAATTTTTATATAGAGTATAGTAAATACAATAAACATACTTAAAGTATTGCACGATAAATTGCTCTTTTGAATCAATGCTCCCAGTCTCTCAAAGCCTGAAGGAGAACATCAGTAACAGACTAATGATTTTCTCATTTTCTTATGGCTTCAAAGCTCCAGAAGGGTGTGTGGAGTTTGCATGTTTCTTTTTGTTTGTATGGATTTTTCTGTGTGTGAGTTTGTGTGTGAGCAAGTCATGCAATGGATTAGCACTCCACTTCAGGTCTTTCTTCTGATGCTGCCCACATAGGCTCCATCTTTATATTCCCCTGAAGTAAATGAAGTGGATTTGAATTTGACGTATGTATTAATGTAATAAGTTAGTGGTTAGGAAGATTTCTAAATGTAAATGTAGTTTGTTCCACAAGATGTTGTAAGTCAGAATAACTGATCAAAATAGGGTACCTATGCTTTCTTCTTGGAAAGAGGAAGCCGCAACCTGTTTATAAGAAAATAATAGTGAAGTGAAATTTATATATGTGTATTGGCTCAAAATATAATTTTCCCAAATATAAATCAGATATATGTTACCTTGCATTCATATGTTTAAAATTTCCATTACATATTGAAAATGATACTAGATATTATATATGATAGCAACTAATATGTTTGTTTGATGGAAAGCAGTGTGGCGCAGTGGTTTGCACTGATGCTTTACAGCTCAGGATCGATTGCCAGGCTGACCACTGTCTGTGAGGAATTTGCACATTCTCCCCATGGATGTTCTCTAGGTACTCCAGTTTCTTCCCACATCCCAAAGGATTAATCGGCGACTCCTAACTGGCCTTCTGAGTGACAACTGATGTGAACATGAACAGACTGTTTCAAGTCTTGAATCTAAAAACAGATTCATCTCAGAGACACTTAAAAAGGTTTCCAAAGCTATGGCCAGTGGGGCAAGTGAAACATGAATCCATTATTCTTATGTAATGCCCCTTGATTCCAGCTGTGACATAGAGACGCACTGGCAGCCATTTATTATTTTGTCTTAGGAATTTCTGACGACTTTGAAATAACTGTTATTGCTGGTAAATGTCAACTCAGTTGGATCACCAACCTGTTAGGGAAAAAAATGTCAGGTTTCTGACAAAAAATCAAGTGCGCCTAAAGAGCAAAACTCAAAATTAAACACAACTTTTCTTCAATGTATTATTCATCATTAAGCCTTGTGGCAAAAATATATCAGAGCTTGAATTTCACGTCTGAAGTTGTAGCATTTAGACAGTTGTCTTAATTGTAGTCAGCTTATTAAAATTTTTAAGGAGACTTTACATGATTTACTGCACCACAGAGATGTTTTTCGGCGGAAGTCTGAAAAAACTGTTCCATTATGTGTGGGCAGTGAAAGGGGAAATAGGAACTGCCTGGAAAAAACATAGACTTCTTTTAATCAGGAGATTCATATTAGGTTTATTATCTGCCACTTACACTAGTTGTATTTATCCTTGGAGTCAGAGGGAACTAAACCATTTGCAACTTTACATTTGAGAAGAATGATTTTAATACTGCAGTAAGCTTTGAGAAGTGAATCAAGAACTAGAGTTGCATGGTAATACTTCTTTGTTTTAGTTATGTTCCTTGCTATTGTATTTTGAACTAAATATAGTGTAGTAAGTGAATGAATCCAACATAAAGCCTCACAGTTTTCAAATGAATGAGACAGAAGGCAGAAACAAACAATGGATTGGGTCCCAGACAATTACGCAAAAAGAAGAAAATTTGTGCTATTTTAATGTGATATTTACATTATTTGAAAATAGGGAGGGTGTGATGGCAAATAGTTTGAATTCTGTCCTGGTTGCTCCCAGTATGCAGTCTGCTTGTCTATTCCCTGTGTAAATTTTTCTGTAGGCATTATATTTTTTCCTGCAATATCCTAAAGATGTACTGTATGTATAAAGATAAATGGTAACTTTAAATGGGCAATGAATGACTGAACGTGTGCATAGAGATCGATGTATGTAGGAGATGTCTATAGAATGGCACTCCAATCAGGGCTGGTTTCTACTTTGTGCACAATGCTACTTGGATAGATTCCATCCCACCATGACCGTATAATTTAATTCTTCAGGTTTTGTGATTTATTTGAAGATGAATGGTACTGTGCCACAGTGATCAGTGCTGCTGGCTCTCATCTTTGTTGAGTTTTGTGCAGTTCTTGGGCAAGTCACTGAGTTACTAGATGTTTCATGTTTTTCTCATGTCTAGTTACATGCCTTTCACATTACAAAAATAAACATGTTTGTAACTTGAAAATCTTTAAATTGGCTTGGTATAAATGTGTGCTTGAATTTACTCTGTTGGTCCCTACCTTGTATTTGATCTTGCTTTAAGTTTATGACCCTTTATTGAACATTAAAAAAGGAGACAAATGAATTGATCGTTCAGATAAAGGTGCCATGTGACGTTCTGGTGGCATCTGGTCACACTCTGCTGTTTATTATTGTACAGTATATTACTTTTGAATTATCATCTGAACCAATGTTCCATGGAGCCTGTATATGCAGCATCCATCCAGTATTCAACCCGCTATATCCTAACTACAGGGTCACGGGGGTCTGCTGGAGCCAATCCCAGCCAACACAGGACGCAAGGCAGGAAACAAACTCTGGGCAGGGTGCCAGCCCACCACAGTATATGCAGCATTTACTGTAAAATAAAATAGTATAGACTGTGTGAAAATCTGTGAAATGCCACTACAACTGCATCTGCGTGCTTCTAGCAAGAAGCTGAATTGTTCACAGCAGTCGACGGCACATGCTTAATTGGAGCAAATAATTATACTTAACTCTTTTATAGAAGCCTAAAACACATTCACAATTACAATTGAAAATAAATATTTTGCAGTATGAACATCTGTTATTAGGGAGGCACGGTGGCACAGTAGTAGCACTGCTGCCTCACAGTAAGGAGTCCAGGGTTTGTGTCCTGGGTCCCCCCTGTGTCTGCATGGATTTTCTCCAGGTCATTCAGTTTGATCCCACAGTCCAAAGGCATGCAGGTCAGATGAACCTATGATGCAAAATTGGCCATAGTCTGTGTCTGGTGTGTCGGCGTGTTCACCATGCGATAGACTGGTGCCCTGTGAATTTGTTTGTTCCTGCCTTGCACCATATGCTAGTGGGGATAGGCTGCAGCCCCCACCACATGATCCCAGTCTGGACAAAGCAGGTTAGAAACTGACATGAATTTTGTTATTTTAAAAACTTGTATGCTAGAAGTCACCATTCCCTGTGATGGCATGTTTAATATTAAGTAGCAAGGTATATTTGTTACAGAAGCAATCTCTGAACTTGTAATCTGATTATTTAATTGATCTTGTCAGTGGGAATTAGAGCAGTCATCCATTTTATCCTGTCAGGGGGAGCTGTAATAGAGCAGCAGGCTCACCAATGGACAAGGCACCAGCTCATTGCAGGGCACCCACCCTCACTCACTCTGTTGTACCAGACCAGCACCGATTACAATCGACAATTAACCTAACATGCACTTCTGTGGGGTGGGCAAGTAAAACCAGATTAACTGGAAAAAGAACATACTGACACTTTTTTTTGTACTTTTATATTGACATTGCTTTAAGGTGTGCTCTTGTATGTTTTCTTGAAACACCTTGTGAAGGGCTGTGCTGTGAAAAGCATAATGTTAAATAATGACCATTGAATGATTGCTAGCTTAGTGAAAATAGCTTTTTAACATATTGTGCTATGATTTATTTGAAAATGCTAGCCTATCAAATTTTCTAACGTTTTTATATTTGTGTTAATGAGAAAAATACATTTCTTAATTTCTTAATGTTGTTATTTTAGCTTGTGTTTTTAATTGAAGTATACATTTTTTACTATAATTTTTGCCTATATTTACATACAATTGCAATCCTTTATTTTTAGATACATGTAAGCAGTCCCAGTACATCTGCAGCTTGTGTTAATTTGCAGTTACTGTATAGCTACTATTAAGGGGATTAGAACGGTCTCATGCAAGAAGTAAATTATATGGGATCCTGAAGTAGTGCAAGTAGTCATCACCAATTTTATAATAATATTAATCATTTATTGGGACGTATGAGGGTGTACACAGATGTCTTCAAGAACAAAGCCACACCTGGAGCAGCAGGAAAGGCTCTACATATGCCAGTGTAGGAGCAGAGGGATTTTTTTTGGACTCGGAGAAAGACCTCATAGACTCGGGAGATTCATAGGCTTCAGCAAACACAACCTAAAGACACAACCACCACACAGGCTGAACCACTTTGCTGTTATGGTGCTATCTCTTACCCTTGGCACCCTCTCTCAGTGTAATAAGTCATATTCCCACCCCACCCACCCCCAAACAACAGTGGGCTTTTCCTCCAGGTACTCCCTGGTCACAAAGACTTTATATTGGCTTGATGTGAGTGAGTGAGTCAGTGAATGAATGAATGATCCCCGTGATGAACTGCTGCACTGTACCCAGTAGCTCTGTAACGGGATTAAACAGACTTAGAGAATGAAATGATGAATTAAACAGCTTTGAAAGAAATGTATTGCTACTATGAGTCATTTTGAAAATTAAAACATTTTTGATAACCAACAAGACCAATGGAGTTAAAAAAAAAAAAACCCTATTGATACAAAAACACTACAGAATTAAAAAATAACATTTTCAGGAAAAATGTTCATTGCTTCTTTGCACCAAGATCCCATTACAGAAACAGTTCAGTATCAACAGAACATAATAGAGAGCTTTGGGAAGACGTCTGCTTGAAACTGCCTACCCCAGCACAGTGTCACTTTGTCATCTTTATTGAAAATATGCCAGCCACTACTTTCCATTAAGGGTAGAATAGTGTTGTGACAAATACTCATTTTCTAGTCCTAGAAACAATTTTATGTTATTTTGGGGCCTTTCACACATATTTTTCATATCATTTACTTATTTTATTGTTATTATATTGTTGTCACCATTGTGCCACTTTGAAGTGTGTCTCTGTTTTTTGTTTTTTTTAAATGAGGTCTGCTATTTTGTTACTATCGCTGCACCCACTCATTGGATCGAATTATGAAATACAAAGCACACACATTTGTATTAATTATGGAAAACAAATACTACTTAGTTTAAAGACATTATTTATGAATATCCTGACAAGACATTTGGTTTTTGATGCTTGATTTTTTTGTTTTTATCAGTATTTTGACCCAGTCTGTTTTCTCTGTCTTTAGATATCATACTGTAACAGAAGGTACAGTGGGTAATGCTGTGGCCACACATATTTAGTGTTCTAGGTTCAAATCCCCCTCCTGCTGTACAGTTTACACCTTTCCCCCACAAAGGTGTATATACAGTATTAGGTAACTTAAAATGAGTGGACCTTGCTATGAACTGATGTCTGATCTTGGTTGGTTTTTGCCTTGTACCCAATGTTATAGATTCTGGCCCTCTGCAATCCTGAATTGGATTAAGCAAATTTGAAAATGTTATTTTACTTGTCATTTAATGATTGAGTATACTTGTTATTAGATATTCACTTTGAAATTGTATTTCTCTTTGAATTCATTTTCGTTAGTAAATGTATACATGTGAATATAGGTTTCTTTATGTTTGGAACATTTTTGTGCAGCTGCCTTTGCAGTATCATGTCTCCTAATCACAATCACTATTTATGTTATGGTGCTGCAACGTTATTTTGTTTCAGCAATTACGCACTGCCACGTTATCATGTTTCAGTTACCGCAATGCTGCTCCAAGTTGACAATGAATGTGGTTTCAGACAGCACGTCAGTGGTGTCCAACTCCGGTCCTGGAGGGCTGCAGTGGTTGCAGGTTTTCATTCTAACCCTTTTCCTAATCAGTGAGCAGTTTTCACTGCTAATTAATTTCTTTTCCCTTCATTTTAATAGCCCTGTTTTTCAGGCTTCAGTCCTCTGAATTGATTCATTCCTTCATCATTAAATGGCAGCCAAACAAAAATGAGATGTGAAATGAGCCAACAGATGATCAGCTACATTAGGGCTTCAAACTCCAGCCAATTTCACTCCAACCAGTTTCTTAATGAGAAGCCAATTCTTGCTGTTAATTAAAGCCATTATTGAATATCATGATTTGTTGCTGCTCTCATTCTGCCACAGCAGACTGCTGATTTTCTGTTTTTTCTAAGACCACCGTCAAGGTGACCTGAGCAGACCAACATGACCAAGACCTTCAACTTTCTTTATTTTCAGGTTAGCTGGTCATGTGGCGGCCATTATTGTTTGGCTGCTCTTTAAGGAAAAAGAAACAACTTAAGGGTCTGAGTGACGTCAATTAAAGATAAGGCAAAACAAGTGAACCAGCAGGAAAAATGACTCACTAGTTAAGAAGATGGTTAGAATGAAAATCTGCAGCCACTGCGGCCTACCAGAACTGGAGTTGGACACTCCTGTCTCACGTCATCAGCGCAACCCCTGAAATACTGGCATGATAATTCATTCATATCCTTGATTTGGATAAAAACTCAGATGAATACAGAGTGAATTTATCTCTTGAATTTCTGTTTTTTAAAATTTCAGTTTTCACCCTGACTTTGATTTCTTATTAGTGATGAGGCTTTGGTGCAGTAGGTTTCGTCTTCTTAGTTTTGACTTGTTTCTGTTCTCTTTGTCCTCTTCCAGGCTTCAGGTAGAATAATACTTTGTTCCTTCTACATACCATACAAGCTCTGATAGCAGATTGTCAGTTAAATCCCATGTGCCGTTATACTTTGCTTTTGTATTGTATCCACTCAAAGCTAGGAGCTAAAACATACGACTCCAAAACATACTGCACCTAACAACTCATATACTGAGCATTCTTATAGTATTAATGAATACCCAACCAGGCAGAGTCTTCCGTTTTGCAGCATGTCAACCTGTCCTCAAGCGCACCTTCATGCTTCTGGGTGTTCAAAGTGGTGCACTCCTGGTATCAGCCAAACAACTAAAATGCAAAACGAAATGTATGTTTTGAAAATTTCAGCCAGACTGTTGATCATGTAAATGTTATTTGGCAAAATAAAAACTTTAATGTCACCAATAAATTATGTTAAGACTTAAGGAAGAACTGTTTCATCAGGTAGCATGTGAACATAACACTGTCTAACATTAAGAGGCCAATATTTGAGTTGTTTCCTCTGTTATTGCATAATATTCCTACTTAAAAAGGTTTAAGAAGTAATTTTCTTATTAATAATAAGTTTGAGTTTTTAATTAGTTGTTCATATTATTATGAATTAATGTTTCATTTTTAATTAATATATTAACACAGAACTATTTTACAAGTAAAAAGACGCATCCTCTCCAAATATAATGTCATAATCATTTTATTTCACCGTTTTTTGCTGTGTTTTTGACTTCATTAAAGGGCAGGAAGACAGTGCTGCAGATCTGAGCACACCATGCCCACCAGGTCAGGTATAAAAAATGCTTATCACAAATCGACCAGCCTCTGCAAAACATCTCTCCCTCTGCTAAAACGCATTCTTTCTGACATGTAACAAGCTGCCATCTGATACTACTCACTGAGCGGTGGTTTGGGTTCATGGGCTCCTTCTCTAAATTCTGTGGGACTAGGGAGAGGGGGGTAGGTACTCATACAAAACCTGTTTAGGCCTGTCGCTCCTAAACAGACAGGTAAGTTCTTGTTGGTCTAGTGGGAATTCACTACTTTTGCGTCAAGCTACTACTCACATCTGGCAGGCCAGCACTGTACATTTCTGGTTCTTTCAAACAATAACAAGCATGAGCAAGATAAGCACAATTCCTGATGCACATTTTCTTTAATAACACCATTTCACGTAGACTGTAACTTCATCACAAACATTGCAAAAAAAGAGGAATATGTTTTCTGGATCTTGTTAGTTGCCTCTTCTGCATTGTATAATGAACATAATATTAAACTGTGTTTGCTTATAGATGCTGAGTTCTCCTCTTTGTCCTTCTACATTATCTTTCTCTGATTCTACTTACAGTCATGAGTTCCTTTTCTTATTATTTATACTGTATATAATGGAATGAAACATTTGCATACTTTTAAAACTATACATTTTTCTTCACCCTTCCCTTTTATATATCAATATGTTCATTATTATTGTAAGACACATCTTCCAAACATACAATAGAAACAATATGTTTGTTTTATAAGTATGCACTGCCACCCCTTTGTTAAGTTCAGCCTGATCTCTCAAATATTATGCCTATATGTTGTACAGTACGTGCGCCCACAAATCATTGGATGTCACACACTCCTTTCCTCTCGTTCAGTTCTGTGAGAGAATACAGTATATATTGTGGCTAAGGTGTCGACTGGATTTCATAGACCTGGATGGAGAGTCTAAACCAGGAGTGCCCACACTTTTTCGGCTTGCAAGCTACTTTTAAAATGACCAGGTCAAAATGATCTACCTACATTAAAAATTATATAATATATATATACAGGTATCTACTGAGTATCAGAGGTGGGTAGTAATGAGTTACATTTACTTGAGTAACTTTTTAAAAAAAATTGTACTTCTAAGAGTAGTTTTACTGCACCATACTTTTTTCTTTACTTGAGTACATTTGTGAAGAAGAAACGATACTCTTACTCCGCTACACTGGACAACACTCGAATCGTTACTTTTTTTTCATTAGATAAAGTCTGACAGGCAATTTTCAATCTGCTCTGTGTAGCGTATGATGTCAAGTTGCACACACGCTTTCCATTGTGTCTCCAGCTCTAACGCGAGGTTTTGGATGTTCCCCAAATCAAGGCTCTGCAGCTTTGAGGACAGATGTTGCATTTTTCGTTTGAAAGCATTAACTGAGCTAATCATATTGACCATGGTTTTCTCTTTTCCTTACAGCGGTAAATTAAGCTCATTCAACATGTTGGTCGGATCAGAAAAAAAATGCCAAGTCTTTCGGCCATTGATCGTTATTAAGTTCCTTGTATTCTGCATGTTTAATGACAAGGAGAAACTCCTTTTTCTCCAGCCAGGGGTCTTGAAATCTCAGCAGGAATTTCTCCCTAGCCATCTGCCTCAACGAAGGCATCTTTTATCATCTCTCCATCTTGGAAGGACTTCTTATGCTTAATGATCGAGTAACTCACCCGGAATGATGCTTTGGTGTGTCTGCCTTTGCTTTTGAATTCAGCCGAGTGAAAAATGACGGCTGTCCGATTATTTGCGATTTTAGTTCCCTCTCCTTTCTCTTTCTCAGATCGCTTTTCGGAAGGAACTCAGTTTTGTAGTTTTTATAAACAGTTCGAAAGTGTCTTTCTACATTTTCCTTCTCTGGAATAGCAATGATAGATTGACAGATCAGACAAACACATTTCGATTCTGACATTGTGAGAAAAAAAATCCTCTTGCAATTCCACATTCAGCCCATACCCTCCCCAAACATTTTTTTTTTTAAATCCCTTCTTTAGTCGATATAAATTGGAAGGCTAACTAGATCACAGCCTGAGTTTTGCAGTAGCTTGCATGTTCGATGGTGTGTGCGGGATGATCAGTGTGTTAGAAGAAAAGAGATCTCAGACTGGCTGCCCTGTATGTCAATCAAGTGGCAAATGCCATAGGGAGGATATGTGATAGACTAACATTTCAAATTTTTTTTTGAATGCAACACAATCTACCAGTACTCCCTTTCCAATCTACCGGTCGATCGCAATCGATGCATTAGGGCACCCCTGGTCTAAACGAACAGAATGAATAAAGTCTGCACATTTGGGGATTCCATTCCAAGTAAACAAAAACAGATGTCTAATTGGGAAGGGTGTTAAGAAGTTCTCCAGCATTAGGTTTACTACAGGGTGGCTACTTATATTGCAGGATTGCTATTTTATTTACTGTTGAAATCATTTTAATCAAAAAAATAACACAGTCTGATGGTATCATACCATCATCAAGGAATAGAAGAAACAGTAAAAGAGCAGGAGGCCGTCACTTTTTAAGAACCAACTCTGCCAGTCATACGAGTATAATACATATGTGGACTGGAGGGACAGGAATGCAGGATCTGATAAGAGACCAGATCAGATAGTTTACCCCACATTTTAAATGTGGCCCTTGCCTTTCTTTACACTGGACCAATGAAAGATCCTGACACAGCAAGTAGTCGGAGGAGTAAACCATTTGAAAAAAATATTATAGCTGCTGCTAAATTTCATCATGTGTGCTGTGCAAAGAGTCTTAAGTCATATATAGTAGGAAAATTCTGTGCCTACTGAACTGAAAAAGTGGCAGCCTGTCCTGTGAATTAAATATGCCCAGCCAGGGTTTCTTTTGCTCATTTAATTTTTATGTAATTTATTTGCCTCTTCCTCCCAAAACTACTGCATGTGAGTGCAAATGAGATCATGGATAAAACAGAGAAATATAACTGGATTTTAACCAATGGCAGAATTAATTTTTTGTCAGTGTAAAAGAAACTTTGTCATTTAATGAAAAAATAAAGAAATCCTTTAGAAATGGAAAACAACATTTTAAAACGCCTCCAATTTTTAACTTCACTGTTTAAAAAAAGGTATGATCTGTGAATGTTGTAGTAGTAGTAGTAGTAGTGTCACATGTACAGCAAAGTCAAGGTAAACTTTGTTGTCATCTCAAGAATATACAAGTATACTGAGAGATGAAATAATGACGGTCAGGGCTCGCAGTGTACACATAGTACAAATAAGACAAGACAATGTGTACAAAGAGACAAAAAACACGCAGTCTACTATTTAAATAGGCAATATGCCGATACAGTTAACTGCCAGAACTATCTGTCTATATAGACACCTGTTTGAATGCAAGCTCCACAGATCAGTGCACTGACTGATCACATCTTTTGACTTATATTTTGTACTTATGTGTCTAACCAACATGCAAAATATTTCCACTCCCTAGCGCCATGAAAAAGAATAATGTATTAATACATATTTTTATTTTATTGAACAGAAACTGCAGTTAGCCTGGCTGTTTATTCCTTACTCATGCTCAGTTATGCTCCTATTACATGAGTCCTTGTAGAATGAAACCCTGAATAAGTTAAAAAACCTGTCAAAAGTAATGAGATTACTGTCACCCTAATTAACAACGAAACAGTATAAAATGAAGCCTGAATGTGAATCATTAAAACACTTTTACATACCATTGACTGACTGCAGTACTGAAGAGTTCTGAGGTTCAAAGTGATCATAAGATTCTCCCACTTGTTAAGCATGGGTGCAAGGCAAGCCAATGTCTCCTGATACCATGTATAATAACAAACTAGACAAACTAATTCAACTCTTAACAAAACTCATATTTCTTTTCTTACTTTTTTAATTTATTGTTGATCCAGAAACCAGAAGTCCCTTTACATGTAATTTAAAATATTTTCCTTTGTGTGTCAGTAATAGTAAAACAGTAATATTTTCCTATATTTTACAGAACAGACTGTCATGCTCCTTACCAGCTCTCCAACCATTTCAAAGAAATATACTTCAATTCCAGTGGACTGTCTGGAAGAGGAGACTAGGATACGCTCAGCTGATGATGGCAAGCTTTTCCGTGAAGAGTTCAATGTATGATATGGTTTCATGTTGCTATTTACAGTACTTTAATACTATCCGCAAAAATAAACTGCTTTCTCAAAAGCTCCTTATAATGTTTTTCCTTTTGGAATATTAAACCATTCAACACTAAAAAGAATAATTGTTTGATTTAATTGAGATTAGAAAGTTTAAGTGCATCATTGCAGGGAGTTCAGCTCCCAAGAAAGTCACTGTCTACATGATGTATGTACATTTTTCCTGTGTCTGTATAGGTTTTTGCCCAGTACTTAAGTGTACTACTTAAATATATACATTAGCTTGAGTTATACCTCTTAATCATGTGGGTGCATGTATGAGTAGTGAACTCAAAACTGACTTAATCAAAACACTGAAGCACTCTACATAAAGAGGCAACAGTATTTTTTTGCTCTGGCAAAACTTGAATGTCAATTTTTTATATATTTTGATCTGATTATTTGGTTTGGAAATCTTAATGCTAGTAGCCAAAATATGACAAGTCAAATTGTAAAATGGACAATACATTAATAAGGTTCTAACT
This sequence comes from Polypterus senegalus, assembly GCF_016835505.1. Taxonomy (NCBI): domain Eukaryota; kingdom Metazoa; phylum Chordata; class Cladistia; order Polypteriformes; family Polypteridae; genus Polypterus; species Polypterus senegalus. Next base: position 23,896 of record NW_024378928.1, read on the forward strand.
AATGTGGAAAGTAAAGTGCTTCCAAAAATGAAGTCATCAAATCAGAGGCTCAGGATGTACAGATTAAAATGTAATTGGTTCAAATACTCCATCATCCCAACTGCTGTTAATCTTCTAAATAGTAAATAGATATTATTTTAATAAACTTCCATGGACTTGACTTTGGGACACAGGCTGGAAAGGTTCACTGATCTTGACTTTGCTGACGATGCTGTGGTCTATGAGTAGTCAATGGAGGCTCTGATTAGGGCTCTCGACAGCCTGAGCGAGCAGTCTAAGTGTCTGGGATAAAAACCAAGATCCAGGCCTTTAATGACCTTTTGGGCACAGCAGCAGCAGTGTGTCCGTCTGCGGAGAGCGTGTCAACCTTGTCGAGAAGTTTGCTAACCTCGGCAATGATATTCATGTCCCTGGTGACTCCTCCTATGAAGTCAGCAGACAGATTGGGAGACCATGGTGGGGTGGGTCATGAGGTCATTGGAAAGGTGTGTGTGGCACTCCTGATATCTTTGCAAAAGGACAAAAGTCCAAGTCCTTAGAGTCCTGGTGCTTCCCGTTTTACTATATAGTTGCAAAACATAGACACAATCCAGTGGCCTGAAATGAATTTTGGACTCCTTCGTTACCTTGTATCTTTGGAGAATACTTCGGTACCCCTGGTTTGACTTTGTGTCAAATGAGTAGATACTCACAGAGCCATTAATGAGGCACATTACCTGCATTATGAGGAACTGTCAGTTACAGCACTATAGTCATGTGGTGTGATTCCCTGAGGGTGATCCGGTTTACAGGATCCTCTTTATTGAGGACCCGAGCTGCAGGTCCAGGCCAAAGGGATGCCCATGTTAGACCTGGCTGCGGCAGATGGATGGTCATTTCTGGAGAGTGGGACTGGACCGTGTCTGCCTGAGGGGGTTTCCAACTGGGATCCCGAGCTGTTTTGTCATGTCATGCATGCTCCCCAACCTGACCTGAGGCTTGAATTTTGGGATTAAAACTTAGTATTGTTCACAATTATTGATTGTTAGCTTACTATTTTATGTGCTAAGTATGATGTAATTTTATATCATATATAATATTTTCACTATTATATTTTATTTGCAAA
>NW_024378929.1:0-19515 GCF_016835505.1 Polypterus senegalus
AATGTACATGTATTTAACTGAATGTTAAATGTTCAGACAAATCTAGAAATATTCTATAAAATTCCAGAGCTCTGAGTTATGTGAAAGAAAATTTAATTGCTTGCAAGCTACTGATAAAAGCTGTTTTATTATAATGGCAGGTTATTCATACAGGCATCTTTCATAAGATAAGCTGAACTTGGGTAACTTCCTATTTTAGGAACATGTCTGTTAAACACAGGAAAGATGACTTTACCTTCTTTGGGGCCCCTCTTCACATGTACGCAAAAAAGAAACGGTTGGCCAAATTGAAGAAATGCTTAGAAGCTGTTTCATAAGTAAGGGAGAGAGAGGAAAATGAATATTAAAAGCTGATTGAAACCGGGAAACTTGGATCTTCTCCTGCGCAAAACATGAATCCACATACTCATCTGTGACTGAATAAAGACTGATTGATTGAACTGTTCCTGTCTTCCTGGGTGGTTACTTCCACAGTTAATTTGGGTTAAAATGTGAGTTTTGAAAGTGTGTAATATTTGATAAAATGAAAACATCTCCACTTTGCTTATAAAAATGTTTATATATATAAAAAAACATCTTCCCTTCAGAACCTGATCAAGTCTTAGTGAAAAATGTTTTTTGATAATTATAAAATATAATGGAGACAATTTCTTTCAAGGATAAAATGCTGCTGGTGTGTGTGTGTGTACGTGTGTGTGTGTGTGCGTGTGTGTGTGTGTGTGTGTGTGTAAAGATGCATATTTGTTATGGGCATTGTTTTAAATGCTTTCCATCAGCTGTTTGGTGATTGAAGTAAGGGTGATACAGTGGTGCAATGGTTGGCACTGCTGCCCACCAACAGGAAGTTAAGGTTGAAACATCTTTATTCTTTGCATGGAGCAAAATAAATGTAAGCAACGAAGAGGAATGCTTTAAATAGTAGATGCTAAATAGTAATAATATAACTTGAGTAAATATAATGTGTTAAAGACAGTTTAGGTAAGTCTGAGTATGTTGTGCAATGTGAAAGATCTCTGTGAGTAAAGTATATTTGAAGGAATTTAAGTGAATTTTGGAATATGTTTGGTTAAAGACAATGTCTGAAAATATGTGGTGTTGTTTGAAATGATAAGGTAATAGATAAAGATGTGCATAAATATATATGTTTTGAATTTAAACTTAATCTTCCTGATTTAGTATAAATGTGTGTGCCTTATACCATTTGAGTATTGGCCATACTCAAATGGAGGAAAGTCTTTTAGTAATTTTTAAATTAAAGTAAAAAATAAAATTCTCTAGGATAGGAAGAAAGCTGGTGATGAGCACTGGCTTCCCGTCTAGTAGTGTTCTGTACTAAGATATGCTGTACAAAAGGGGTGAATTAACAAATAGGGTAGACTGAGTTTTTTCTGCAGATTATCGCTCTGGAGAAGCTGCAAGAAGAATCTTCAGATGACATCAATAAAAAAGCATGCATGGACTATAACCTTAAAAAGAGTTTATGGGTGTAAAAGAAATCAATATTAAGCATAGTGAAATTTTATGTCTCAGAATATTTTTTTTAACTATTGTATGTAATGGTGTGATGCACTAACTACCACAAGAGCATTTTTAAATAAAAAAACAGATTTTAAATTATAAGGCATTTGATACAGTGAGACATTGATTTCATTTCCCATCACTCCTTGTTCACAAGTAATTTGAATATCTTAAATGTGAGTAGAATGTTATTGTCTGAATGACTACATAGCTGATAATAGGGTTTAGCTTTATTTTCTATAATTTGATGCTCTAATTAAACATTCCAGACACTTGTTAAATTCTGAAGCCATAAATGTACTGTATGTGTCAATTTAATTAGTAAAATATTAGCTTAAAGAAAAATAGCTGGGATATGAATATAGAAATTGTTCAACTTTAAGAATAAAAGTTGAGAGGTAATAATAGATGTATTTTAAGATGATTTTAACTTTTGAAAATAACCTGTTGGCCTTTAAAGAAGTGATATACAAATTTCTTTTGGAAATAATGTAAATCCCAAGACTACACATAATTGAACAATATTCTTTAATTAGAGCAATTGGGAAAGGGAATGTGGAGCTTAACTGTTTTAGTTCATTCTGCTCTTATTTCTAGAAATAATTAGGAATTTACCAGTCCAGACTGTGGATTTCTTCTTTGACGTTTGCTTGCTATGCTGACTAAGAGATGTTCTCTGGAGGACACTGGTATTATATTACATTTATTATGGAAAAGGGATTGAGAATACATGTCCAGGCTCCATTTCAAGATTAGAATAAGAAAGGAAAGCAAATACTTTAAAATTTTCTACTGGAACTTCCACAGAACATGACTCATTAACTAATAACTTCCACACCACTCTGCATTGTCTTTTGATTTGTTTTGTTTGGCACTACTGGGCGTATGTCTTCTCTATAGAAGAGTTGTGATGTTTGGCTCTTATTAACTTGTAATATTAATGAGATTGGTTTCAGGGTTCTTACTGACCAATACCCTCCTACTCCACATTCCCTCTAAGGGTGGGGAGATTGATAATTAGTTTACAAAGTTATTTGTATAACAGCAAACATTATTTGACAATAGTTTGAATATTTTGAGACAATTTAATGCTTTTCCTTTGTTATATATATATATATATATATACTGTATATATATACAATATATATATATATACAGTATATTTGTATAACAGCAAACATTATTTGACAATAGTTTGAATATTTTGAGACAATTTAATGCTTTTCCTTTGTTATATATATATATATATATATATATATATATATATATATATATATATATATATTCTGTGAAGAAACAACACAAAACAGCATAAAGGTTTGAGGTTTTAGCCCCATATACTGCAACAAAAATAGAGTAATGTCTCCCGTATTTTACAAGGTCAATTTAAGACATATTATAGAGGGAAGAGGGACAATTTATACAGGGGGACTGGAAATTAGAAGGTGGAATGCTGGGAAAATCGTGATGCAGGATGGGTATTGACGTCATCATAGGGAACTGGAGGGTAGAAGGGAACCCGGAAGTATGGCGGCTTTTTGGCTTCTCCAGGCATTGTTATGGCGGCTATTCCTCGTTCTGGCTGTTCTGGCACCTCCGCTGTCCCTTGTCACGAGCTGTCGCGATGCAACCCAGGTCCTTAAACTGCTCCCCATGTGCTTGTGCACTACTATATATATATATATATATATATATATATATATATATATATATATATATATATATATTGTCACGCTTGGGTCACAGATTTGCACAGAGACACAGAAGGTCGTAGAAAAAAAAGAAGGATTTTTATTCAGACACTGCAAACACATGAGCTTAAACGTGCTCCATGACAAGTCAGATATAACAGTTCCGCTAGGAGCAGAGAGAGATAAAAGCAAACAATCAATTCCAAACTGACAGGCGCAAGGCTTATAAGTCGGGGAGTACGCGCAGGCTTGTATTACGCGTTATAGTGCAAGGATAAGGAGCAATGTGTAGTCAGTGTTTCAGGGTTTGTGGTTTTCCCAGGGCGTTGTCTCTATTTGGGGTGCGATCAGCCCTCCAGCTCACACCCTCCCCCTCAGCTTTATTCACATTCGTGTGAATCAAGCGACTCTCTGTACCAAGTTCATGTTCATATAGTCGTGATAATACATCTGCGTTGACGTGTTCAGAACCTGGTCGGTGCTTTACTGTGAAACTGTAAGGTTGTAAACCCAGAAACCATCTCATTAGACGAGAGTTTGTATCTTTCTGTCGGTACAACCACTGGAGTGGAGCATGATCAGTTACCAAAGTGAAGTTTCGTCCCCACAAGTAATAGCAAGGCTTCCACAGCCCACCTAATTGCCAAGCATTCTTTCTCAATTGTAGAATAATTACGCTCCCTAGGAAGTAATTTCCTACTCAAATATGTGATTGGATGTTCTTCTCCATCAAAATTTGTGACAGGACTGCCCACACCAAATGCACTTGCCTGTTTGCAAGATAAAATCTTTTGTGAAATCCGGGTTTCTTAGAACCGGGTAAGAAGACAATGCTTTTTTTAAATCGCTGAAAGAACGTTCGCAATTTTCTGTCCACAAGATAGGTCGGTTTTTCTGCCTCTAGTAAGTTCTGTAAGAGGAGCAGCTCTATGTGCAAAATTTGGAATGAATTTTCTGTAGTAACCAGCAGTCCCAGAAAGCGCACTTGTTTCTGTGTCTCAGGTCTCGGTAAACAAGCATTTCTTCTATTTTCCTTAATTGTGGCCTAAGTAAACCCTTGCCCATAGAATAGCCTAAGTAATGAGTCTCGGACATGCCTAGTTTACATTTCCTAGGGTTAGCAGTAAGGCCAGCCTGTCTCAAGCTTTCAAGAACGGCTTGAAGCCGCTCTAAGTGTGTTTTCCAATCATTGCTAAAAATCACGACATCGCCAAGGTATGCCCCAGCATATTCAGAGTGAGGACAGGATCTGATCCATCATACGCTGAAAAGTTAGAGGTGCCCGTGAAGACCAAACGGAGTCTTGTAAATTCATAGAGTCCGTCAGGAGTCGCAAATGCCGTTTTCTCACAACTGCTAGCCTCTAAAGGCACCTGCCAATAGCCTTTCGTGAGATCTAGCGTGGAGATATAGCTCGCCTGACCCAGTTTTTCCAACAGTTCAACGACACGGGCATGGGATAAGCATCAATTTAGAGACCTTATTCAAGCGCCTGAAATCGATACAGAACCAACCGAACCGCCTTGCTTTGGGACTAATACGACTGGGCTGCACCAGTCACTTTACTTTCACGAATTACACCCAGTGTCAGCATCTTTTTACCTCTTCGCACAATATTTCGCCGCGCTTCCGGTATCCGCATCTGTATGCGAACATCAGGTTCAGTGGTAATTTTATGTTTTGTAATGTTAGTCTTGCCTGGTAAATCTGAAAAGACATCAGTGTTCCGTTCTATCAAAGATAACAGTTCTGTCTTTTGCGTGTCAGTAAGATCGTTACCAATGGTAACATCGGTCTGAGAAACAGCAGCCAAGGAAGTGTTAACCTTTGTCGGTCGTGCCATTCCTTCAAGAGGTTAATGTGTAAAATCTGGAATGGTTTGCGCCGCCTGGTATTCTAACCTTGTAATTTACGGACTCATACGCTCCTCAATAATGGGGGCCCTGCCATTTAGCTAAGAATTTGTGTGGATCCGAGGGAACCAGTACCAAAACACGATCGCCAGGTTTGAACTCACGGAGCTTGCTGCGCCTATCGTAAAGACGCTTCTGAGTTTCCTGTTCTCGTTGTTGGTGTTCCACAGCAATAGAGGAAAGCATAGAAATTCTGTCTTGCAACGAAATTAGTCGATCTGCAAAGCTTGGACCTTAGCTGCTCTCTCGCTTCCTATCCATTCCTCACGCACCACATCCAGGATGCCGCGCCGCCTGCCAATAACAACTCAAGGGACTCAAGCCAGTGGACGCCTGTGGTGATTCTCGCACTGCATACAAAACAAAAGGTAGGACAGTGTTCCATGTTGTGGGATCATTATGAGCAACTCGCCTGATCATCTGTTTCAATGTTTTGTTAAATCGCCGGTTAAACCATTCGTTTGAGGATGGTAAACAGTAGTACTCAATTTCTTAATAGCAAAGCTGTCACACAATTGTTTCATCACGAGAAGTGAAAGGTGTGCCTGATCAGTTAAGATTTCTCTAGGGATACCAATACGAGTAAAAGTTTCACATAGTGCTTTGGCTACAGTTGAAGAGTTGGCCTTTTCAGCGCAATCATTTCTGGATATCGTGTCGCATAATCAACCAACACCAGCAAATATTGGTACCCATCCTTAGTCTTAGGTAATGGTCCCACAATATCTAATCCCACACGCTGAAAGGGAACTTCCAATATGGGCATAGGACAAAGGGGAGCCCGAGGAGGCTTATAAGCAGAGACGATCTGGCAGTCTGGACATGAAGTACAAAATCGTTCAACATCTTTTCCCATATTAAGCCAATAAAATCGTTTTGATAACCGGTCTCTAGTTTTGTCGGCACCGAGGTGCCCCCCCAAGATGTGTGAATGTGCCAGATGCAAAACAGTTTCCCTATGTGCTTCAGGTACCACCAGTTGTTCAATAAATTCCCTCCAAATGATCTGAGATCACTCTGAAAAGGCAACCGTCCTTTTCTATAAAGTGTGGGTTTTCACACCCCCGGAATTACGCTCTTGGTAATAAGAGTCATTAGCACGGCGAGCCTGTTTAAATGCATATTCTAATGAGCTATCAGTATGCTGCAAACGCACAAAATCTGATTGTTCGTTAACGCTCGGTTTGTGTTCGGAGGCGTTTGCAATCTGGGAAGATGTAGAAGGACCAGCCCATTCTGGAAGATTGTCGGGGGTGACCTCCTCCGTCTCGCTGGAGAGATCGGGTTCAATATCTAAGTTGGGCTCTAGATTTTCCCCGCCGCTACCAGTTCTTCGTCTTGGATTTCTTCTTCTTCTCCCCCACTAAGTTCATTAGTGGACTGGACTACTGGTCCCTTACATTTATTAATCAGTTTCGAAAAAGGGCATTTCTCCGTCCTATGAGTAATGGCCAAGGGCACGAGTCCGAAACGGCAGACCAAACCTTAAAGTGGCGCCCCCTATAAGTTAAAGGAAGAAGTAAAGTCTGATAATCTTTAACATCACCATGTACACAGCGTATTTTTACAGTCTCACAGTCTCTAAGGCATTGTTCATTAAGACAGTCTCGTCTCACAATACAAAGGTCACTTCCCGAGTCTAACAATGCTGAGATTTCTCTGCCCCCCAATTTCACCGGATCAACAAGCCATCTTTTCCATCCGGATATGTAATAGTTGAGCAACAAATCTCGCCAGTCCAATCTCCATTGAATGAGCTGGAGACAAGCGAATCTCTTGCCAAATGGCCGAGCTGATCACACGGAAACATCTACCGCTCCCGAAATATCCTCTGCGACGTCCACGTCGACGTGCTCTGTAGTGTCCACGGTTTCCTCGGCCCGCTGTTGCCGCTGTCTCCCCAGAAACAGGCGCCCATCTACGACTGGATTTCCGGGTCCTACCTGACCCCATTAGATTTTCAGGTCCTGCAGCTTAATGCAGAATGTCCTGGACGTTCTTCACAGGTTGCGAAGCAGCACAAATCCACCGCTCTTTCTCCAATGGACTGTGAACCCTCTAATCGCCTGGACATAATCGTTAATGATTTAATATCATGGCGTAGAAATTCATCTCAAGAACTTCAGGTATGCCGCCAGTAATATATTCACACAACTGTTTCCATCACGCTCCTTCAAACCAGCAGTGCACTTTATGTATCAAATCTTGAATTTGCGCACGGATTGGGTCATCCATGTTTAGTTTCCAGTCTTTAAGTGCATAAGTTTTAGACCTCTGAAATAAGTCTTCGGCGGCATCCATATATATATTAAGACTGAATTTATTTTATATCAAGATGATTTATTTTTTATGATAACTATGCTTTTAATTGAATGGAGTCCACAACAATAGAAAAACTAAATACAACATTAGAGGAATATATTTTACTGAGGGATCTATTTTTTGAACATAATGGTTACAATGAGTAGAAACTTCAGCATTGTGCTTATCAGCTGCAGATTCATTTTTGAACATTAAAAAACAAATTGGCTAAGAGGCAAAGACTGGATAAAATGACCATCTGTTTTACGCTAGCGTTATTTTTGATAAGGGGTACCCCCAATGAACAGGCGTAACACCTCATAAGACACTTTTGGGATCCATAAGTAACTTTTAAAAATTTACAGATGAAGTATTGCAATATGTAACAAAACATTTAAGTATTTACACCTGCAGGTAAAAGCTGTTTTTCCTATCATGTTGTTTATGGCAGCACTTGAATTTGAACCTGGAGAATGAGCTGTGGTAAAGGTCTGCACACAAATGAATCATTCAACTCCTAAGAAGAAACAAGCCATACCAGAGAGGGGATCAAGCCTTGGACCAGGCCATCAATCAATTGACTACTGGACAACGTACTCAAAATTCCAGTCCAAGGAATCATCGGTTCATGCTGCTAACAACTCAACTGTGCTAGTGACCATTGATATAAAAGATGGCATCCAGGCCAGAGCCTCATTCATTAGATTAAGAGTTCCAGATACCGATATCCTTTGCTTTGGAGTATTGATTCTATGTTCTTTGCCAAGGAGTAATTAAAAGACAATGAACAGCTTTTCTCCTGCCTGATTACTGAATTGTCCTGTTAGAGAATATTTCTTTGTTTAATAAGATGTTACATTTCTACCACAAAGCATTGCCGGAGGTTAAAAAAAATAAAGTCCAAGGGTCACATAAAGAGATGGCCACAGCTTCAGTGCACCTTACCTTTAAAACAGTCTAAGTACTTCTGTTCAAATGCTGTGTTTTCTGCAGCAGTTGGCATTAAGACTTCTTGGCCTTTTGAACAGGTGGAAGCACAGGGCATGAAGATCACTTGCCAAAACTATTGCTTGTTGTTCTGTTGCAACTGACTTTAAACAGTCACCTACACAGAAATTGTAAAGCACAATGTGAGTTGCTACTTCAGGGACTGTTTCCCTTGCATCATTGGCTGAGCACGCAAAGGATAAGATGCATACCTGGGTGAAAAAGTAACACCAAAAAGATGTACTATCATTTTAAAATCTTCTAAGTCTTTATTTAAATTACCTCCAGGACACCACAGAAAGAGAAGAAGATAAGCATCTTTATCTTGGATTTTTACTTGGGATAACAGTGATTTAATGTCTGCCATTAATGCCAATGACTCCTCCTAAAATTTTGGGTGGAAATGTTAGTTAGATCGGAACAGTTCCCTATACCCTCGGCAAAGCATGATTCACCCAGGGCAGAGCAACGAGGCACAAACTCATAACAAATAAAATGAAAAATAAGTGCTTTTTTATTAAGCAAAATGTAAAAACAATGTAATGTGTTTTCAAACATTAAAAAGAAATCACTTTGTCCAGAAGACAATAAACAGCAAAAAGAAAAGACACATTTGTAAAAAAAATAAGGATCCTGTCTTCCTTTCTTCACAAAACAAAATTAAGAAGAAAAAGGCTTATCTTTGTACACAAAATAGCAGTGAATAAACAGGATAGATAGATAGATAGATAGATAGATAGATAGATAGATAGATAGATAGATAGATAGATAGATAGATAGATAGATAGATAGATAGATAGATAGATAGATAGAACTTTATTTGTCCCCGGGGTGAAATTTCACATTTTACGGTAAGAGAGAAAGGGGTTAGGAGCATGCACTGATACAGCGCATTGCCACACCCATCACATGAAAAACCAACTCAAGATCCAGATTAGGACCCAAGTGCAGCCATGATATGATTTACACCTCAGCACCACACTAGTTCAGATGGAATGGAACAGTGTGTGATTTTTTATGGTGACTGGAGTGCCAATTCTGCCACCAACCCTCAAATTATTCCCTGCAGGTTGGAGGACTGACATGCAGGGCTGGATGCACATTAACGTAATACCCAGGATGGAGCAATTGCAGGTTAAGTAAATGAATAAATATATGCACACACCTAAATGACAAAAAGCAAAAAATTTAAAAAGAAAACTTTTGATTTGGCTGTCACAGTCATAGTGAGGCATTATGCAGGTGTATTGCTGTTGGTATAATTTTTATTTTAATTCTGTCATTTACTACAACCTCCAGGGGTCAGAGTGTGTCTTATAACTGAGCTTGTCCTTTTATTAGTTTGTTAATTCAATGAGCCTCTCTTGAAGTGACATTACCAGACCAGCACACCACAGTGTAGAAAATCAATGCAGCGATCAGAGTTATAGATGATGTGAAGAATGTCACTTCCAACATTAACGGAATGCAGTGTCATAAGGAAAAAGAGCCTGCTCTGCCCTTTCTTATGTAATTTCTCTGTGTTCTGAGATCAGTCCAACCTGTCATTAATGTTGACCCCCGAGAACTTGTAAACGTGAACCACCTCTATGTCCACTCCTTGGATAGTGACCCGATGTAGAGGATCTTTGGTGCTGTGAAAGTCAATAACCAGTTTCTTGGTTTTACTGATATTAAGATGCAGACAATTCTTTTTGCACAAAAAACAAAACTTTTTCACCTAACTCCTATACTCTGTGTCATCCTCTTTATCAATACACCCCAAGAGTATAGAATCATCTTGAGAATTTCTGCAAGTGACATGACTTAATGTTACATTTATAGTCTGAGGTGTGCAGAGTAAAGAGAAAAGGAGAAAGGACTGTTCCTTGTGATCCTCCAATGCTGCTCACATCCATATCAGAAACATAGTCCTTGATATAGTATAAAACAGCACTATTATCAATCAAAAATTTTGACAGATGTAAGTCCCACCCTCCTGGCATTTCCAGTACCCGCCTGATGCATCCTAGTTAACGGAAGTTCCACCCTCTGGTCTATATCTGTTGTGGGGTGGTTTGACAGTCATTGGGCATTTTGGCAGTTGTCTGAATGGAACTGGTCAGCCAATCTTGGCTAAGGTCCAGAAAGGGGTCAGTCAGCTTTGTAAGCCGAGGATAAGTCAGCAATGGGGGGGAGAAGGCATCCTACTCCTAAGTGTGTGTACAGCGCCTGTATGTGCAGAGAGTACAGAGAGCATGAGTGACAGGCCCAGAGAGAGGATGTACCAAAAGGTTTTAGAAAGAATCTATTACAGACCCAGGGAACCTGGCAATGCAGCCCAAACACACAATGGGGATCCCATTACCTCACCCACCTTTCAAATCATACCATTTATAAAGCAATTCATAAAGTAGAAGATACCAAGGTGGCTTAAAAACAATAACTTTATTGAATGTTTCAAGGACACACAGTTTGCATCCTTTACCTCATGATCCTACTTAACCCATCTGTTATAAAATGATTCATAAAGGAGAGAAAAAAGATACCAATGTGCCTTAAAACAAGTTTTTTGGAACAAAATTCCAAACATAGCAATTAAGACGTAGTCTGTCTAAGTTACTGTGTAACTTTCAGAGTTACATAGTGTGTGCTATACATTAAAGTTTTTTAAAAATATGAATAAAACAGTAGAAGCTGCAGGAAAATATCCACACAAGCTTATTTGTATACAGATCAGTAACCCATTTGAAAAGAAACAAAACACAAGAATTGTGTAAAAGTATGAGAACACAAACAAATTGCAAACCTGGTCCTACCCCAGCAGTGAGCCTGTAATACCATAAACAAAGTGTTTAAGCCCGCTTACATGCTTTATATATTTGTATTTTACTAAATTATGCAAGCTTATTTTCTCTGTTTGGAGCAGAGCCGACCACAAAAAGCTGGTCTTCACAGGCTAAATCAGTTGTGCGTAAGCATCAATGGGTATCTCTTCCTGCTCAAACTCCACTATAACATCATCCACATTTCTCTTGACAGATTTAAGAAAGCAAAGGAAATTATACATTTTTAGCATAGTACACACGCAGGACACAAGTCTGGCCCTCTGGAGCATAAATAAGCTATGTCTATAAGCGATAATTGGCTTAGTGAACCAAATACTACAAATATGTCCATCTGATATATGTTTGCTCTCTTGACATTCAGTACATTTTTCCCCTAAATGTTCAACAGAGCTAAACACATAAGCCCAGACAACTGAGCGACCAATTATAGTCATAATGAATCTTTTTTTTAGCAGATAGGATATAAGGTGAAATCCTTCTATAGGCTGTATTACGTGTCACACTTGGTAGGGACCTGGTTTTCCTTGTTCTAGCTGCGGAGTCTGGGTTCCTCTGACAACAGAAACAAAACGAAATACAACAGTTAACCAACAGAAAATATAACACAAACAGGTCTTGTTTAGAATGGATAATGCATCTAGTTTAGATTTCTGTAAATTGATGTTGGTTTTAAAAATAACTGTAATGGTGATTAAAGAGAAGTTCAAAAGCTGCTGTCCAAATCTTGAGGTTTTTTCACGGTGCATCTTCTGTATAATTTGAAAAGTGTTTACTTCGTATAAGGATCAGATTCTAGTAAAAGACAGGTTTGCCCATCCTGAGATTCGTACCGCAAACGGCATGCTAAACAAGAGCAGTCATACAGCCGGATTGATTTTAGATTCCTTAGTCAGCACCTGTGTAAGAGATATATTAATTAATATATCTCTTACACAGGTTCTGACTAAGGAATCTAAAATCAATCCGGCTGTATGACTGTGATGGCTGACAGGTGTTTGACAAATCATACACATGTCTTGAGACTTCAGCCTTGAACTTCAACAACATTTTACAGTGTGTTTAAATACTTCACAGGCCATCTCAGAGTCACTCTAATCAGGGGAAAAAAAAAGTTATATCCCACACGAAAAACAGATACAGTATTCCTAAGGTGCTAATTAGTACAACATAAAAGAACTGTGAACAACATTTCAGAAGCCAACAGGATTTCTATCTCAACAGAATCATCATTACTGTTGGAGCAGATATAAGCCACACGTCTTAAAAGGCACAAAAATGTATCACTTGTCATTACCAGAATGGTATTTCCTATTGATCTATAGATATATCTAGTCACACATGAAATCGTAGTTATGGTTTTAACATCAGTCCTTTAGTCAGAAAAAAAGGAAACATTCCACTAAGCCAGGCATTCTTTCAGCAAGACTTTCAATCTCACAAATTAATTCTTTAACATCATGTTTTAAACCATCTTTCTTTCTATCAATAAGACCTTTCAAAGCTGTTGAAAGTACTTCTTTCGCATAATACTTGGGCTCCCCAACATAAAATAAAATAATTGAGCACCTGTTTTGTGTGACCATGCATATAGACTTAACAGAATTTTCTTAAAGTCCAGACTCACCTTGTCAAAGGTCATGCCGCCTTCAGCAGGAGTTTCTCTTTTTGCTATCTACTTTAAAGAAAAAAGTAATATGGTGTGAAAGTCAAGAAAAGTAATACTAGTAATACAAGAACGTTTTTAGACAGGCATACATTCAAAATAACTGTTTAGATTTCTCTGGTTCAGGTTCACGTTCTACTGAGTGGTCATCTTCTATACAGTGGTGTGAAAAACTATTTCCCCCATTCCTGATTTCTTATTCTTTTGCATGTTTGTCACACAAAATGTTTCTGATCATCAAACACATTTAACCATTAGTCAAATATAACACAAGTAAACATAAAATGCTGTTTTTAAATAATGGTTTTTATTATTTAGGGAGAAAAAAAATCCAAACCTACATGGCCCTGTGTGAAAAGTAATTGCCCCTGAACCTAATAACTGGTTGGGCCAAACTTAGCAGCAATAACTGCAATCAAGCGTTGCGATAACTTGCAATGAGTCTTTTACAGCGCTCTTGAGGAATTTTGGCCCACTCATCTTTGCAGAATTGTTGTAATTCAGCTTTATTTGAGTTTTCTAGCATGAACCGCCTTTTTAAGGTCATGCCATAGTATCTCAATTGGATTCAGGTCAGGACTTTGACTAGGCCACTGCAAAGTCTTCATTTTGTTTTTCTTCAGCCATTCAGAGGTGGATTTGCTGGTGTGTTTTGGGTCATTGTCCTGTTGCAGCACCCAAGATCGCTTCAGCTTGAGTTGACGAACAGATGGCGGACATTCTCCTTCAGGATTTTTTGGTAGACAGTAGAATTCATGGTTCCATCTATCACAGCAAGCCTTCCAGGTCCTGAAGCAGCAAAACAACACCAGACCATCACACTACCACCACTATATTTTACTGTTGGTATGATGTTCTTTTTCTGAAATGCTGTGTTTCTTTTACGCCAGATGTAACGGGACATTTGCCTTCCAAAAGTTCAACTTTTGTCTCATCAGTCCACAAGGTATTTTCCCAAAAGTCTTGGCAATCATTGAGATGCTTCTTAGCAAAATTGAGACGAGCCCTAATGTTCTTTTGCTTAACAGTGGTTTGCGTCTTGAAATCTGCCATGCAGGCCGGTTTTGCCCAGTCTCTTTCTTATGGTGGAGTTGTGAACACTGACCTTAATTGAGGCAAGTGAGGCCTGCAGTTCTTTAAACGTTGTCCTGGGGTCTTTTGTGACCTCTCGGATGAGTCGTCTCTGCGCTCTTGGGGTAATTTTGGTCGGCCGGCCACTCCTGGGAAGGTTCACCATTGTTCTATGTTTTTGCCATTTGTGGATAATGGCTCTCACTGTGGTTCGCTGGAGTCCCAAAGCTTTAGAAATGGCTTTATAACCTTTACCAGACTGATAGATCTCAATTACTTCTGTTCTCATTTGTTCCTGAATTTCTTTGGATCTTGGCATGATGTATAGCTTTTGAGGTGCCTTTGGTCTACTTCTCTGTGTCAGGCAGCTCCTATTTAAGTGATTTCTTGATTGAAACAGGTGTGGCAGTAATCAGGCCTGGGGGTGGCTATGGAAATTGAACTCAGGTGTGATACACCACAGTTAGGTTATTTTTTAACAAGGGGGCAATTACTTTTTCACACAGGGCCATGTAGGTTTGGATTTTTTCTCCCTAAATAATAAAACCATCATTTAAAAACTGCATTTTGTGTTTACTTGTGTTATATTCGACTAATGGTTAAATGTGTTTGATGATCAGAAACATTTTATGTGACAAACATGCAAAAGAATAAGAAATCAGGAAGGGGGCAAATAGTTTTTCACACCACTGTATATGACACTGGTCTCTTCTTTAGCAGTATATTTTGTTGCTGCAGAATCCATGTTTTGCTTTTTTCTAGTAAAAAAAAGGAGATAGTGGCGTGTCTCCGTAATGGAGAAGCAAGAATGCTCCAGTGACCAAGCGACACTGACGGGGTAAGAAGGGCCAGTAAACGCTGATGCTGCACTGTGGCTCTGACTTTTCAGCCAATCTCTGTGATGGAGAAGCAAGAACACTCCACTGACAAAGTGACACACTGACGGGGCAAGTGGGGCCAGTAAAAACCTTGCAAAAGTGGTGGACTCAGCCAACCTACTTCAACTTGGTCAAAAGAATTGTTAGCTGTAAAACAAAGCATTGGTGTCTCCTTTCTGACTTTGAGACTGGTTGACACAGCCAACCTACCCAGCCTTGGTCAGAAGAGAGATGGCCACCCGCACTTAATTTCACACAAAAGAGAGACAGAAAAGAAAAAAAACAGCACAACTTACACAGTTCTTGCTTGTTGAGGTGCCTTGTCCTTCAAGTCCAAATACTTGCCCTTAAATATGCTTTTTTGGTCAAGAGTTTACAGCGCTGGGCCAACCAAAACATTCTAAGATAAGATTTTTTAGATAACCACCAACATATTTTTTAACCAATCAACGAACACGTGCCATGTATTAGGCTAACCAATGGCATTATACTATCATGGCAGGGTGTGAGCCAAGTGCATTGAGCACTTCCCAAGCTCAGAACAGTCTATGAGATTTCACATCAGGCATTGGGATGTAAAGTATCTATGGCTAAAGGCAAGATGGCATGACTGAAAAGTTTATGAACTGGAAACAATGAAACAATGAAACAATGAAAACGGTGTTAGCATATGAACTTACAGTAACAGGAAAAAGCATCATATCATATGATGAGAGCAAAGAAAGACTGGTGTTTTTAAGTGTGTTAAGTATTATTATGATTAAATATTAATGTACAGGTGCTGGTCATAAAATTAGAATATCATGACAAAGTTGATTTATTTCAGTAATTCCATTCAAAAACTGAAACTTGTATATTAGATTCATTCATTACACACAGAGTGATTTATTTCAAATGTTTATTTCTTTTAATTTTGATGATTATAACTGACAACTAATGAAAGTCCCAAATTCAGTATCTTGGAAAATTAGAAGACCAATGCAAAAAAAAGGATTTTTAGAAATGTTGGCCAACTGAAAAGTATGAACATGAAAAATATGAGCATGTACAGCACTCAATATTTAGTTGGGGCTCCTTTGGCCTGGATTACTGCAGCAATGCGCGTGGCATGGAGTCGATCAGTCTGTGGCACTGCTCAGGTGTTATGAGAGCCCATGTTGTTCTGATAGTGGCCTTGATAGCAAAAGTTAGACCTCTTATATCACTGAAAGATGCTGAGAAATTAGTTCACGCGTTTGTTTTCAGTCGACTAGATTTCCGTAACGCAGTCCTCTCAGGACTACCCAAAAAAGACATAAATCGTTTGCAACTAGTGCAGAATGCAGCTGCTAGAATCCTAACTAGGAAAAGAAAATCCGAACACATTTCTCCAGTTTTAATGTCACTACACTGGTTACCTGTGTTATTCAGGATTGACTTTAAAATTCTGCTTATGGTTTATAAAGGCTTAAATAATCTCGCCCCATCGTATATATCGGAATGTCTGACACCTTATATTCCAAATCGTAACCTCAGATCCTCAAATGAGTGTTTCCTTAGAATTCCAAGAACAAAACTTAAAAGAAGTGGTGAGGCGGCCTTCTGCTGCTATGCACCTAAAATCTGGAATAGCCTGCCAATAGGAATTCGCCAGGCTGATACAGTAGAGCAATTTAACACACTGCTGAAAACGTATTACTTTAACATGGCCTTTCTATAACTTCAATTTAACTTAATTTAACTTAATCCTGATACTCTATATGTTCAATTTCCTCATAATAACTATTCATGGTGGCTCTAAAATCCGTACTGACCCCTACTCTCTTTTCTGCTTCTTTTTCCCGGTTTCTTTGTGGTGGTGGCCTGCGCCACCTCCACCTACTCAAAGCTTCATGATGCTCCAACAATGATGGATGGATTAAAAGGCAGAATTCTACGTGACCACCTTTATCAAGCCCATCTTCATCAAGCCCTTCCGTGAGGACCCTAAATCCAAAGAGGATTTTCAAGAGGATTTTATTTTTTCTCCAGCCGTCTGGAGTTTTTTTTTTGTTTGGCTGTAGTGTTATTGTGCTCCTTCCCAGAAACATAACCTCACCATGAAAAGTCCTGGCAATGGCTGGTGTTAATCCTAACCCCAGGGTTTTTCGGCTCTGGCTGTCTTGATATTGAATCAGATGTTGAAAAAACAAGCAGTGGAATCATGCAATAAACAGCAGTGATGAGTTTGTAAATGAATGGGTAAATTGTCTCCTTTCTCCTTTCGGTTTTTCCCCTCTCTCCTCTCTCCTTTCTCCTTTCTCGTCTCTCGCCTTCACTACTCTTTTTTAAATACAAAATGTCCTGGATGAATCTGGTGAGTTTAACAGATGACTTCCATCTCGGGGCTGCGATCTCTCTCCATCATCCTTCCCCTCTTAAACACAGGGACAACATTTACTGACGCACATATAACTGACAGTAAATGGGACGATGAAAACAAAACATGCTTAGCACAGACAAAAAACAAATACTTATTATTATGTAGCCCCACTACAAACTGACCTTATCTGAAAGAGCAGCAACAGATATTCAGAATCACCCAGCCCATGGTAATTGGCTTTAACAAGATTATAATTCCATTTACCATTTAATTTATGGGGCTATAATAGAATAACATACACTAATATCGTAATAATGATAATATTTTCACACTTTAAAAAAAAAAAAAACTGCCACCCTTACTTTTGCTCTTCACATCAGATATCGATCCCTGCTCCCTTGGCTGGAAGTCGGCAGCCTTACAGCTGTACCAGCAGCCATTACACCCATCAGATGAGCTACTTCTTTTTTCTAAACATATCCTATTTAATTTCTAAATGGTTGCTATGCACCAAAATAATGCTTTTTTTTTCTTTTTAAGGCACAAGTTAATCATGCCAGGAATAAAAGACCAATTAAATGTGTACACACCATCATGACTTATATATACATAAATATTAATGCGTAACAGGGTTTTATTTATATTTATTTACAAAACCATTTGCCATAGCGTGTCTTACCAACTTCTAGGCATATCATAAATTAAATTGTGTGTATTAAGAATGACAACAAAATGTTAGAGTATTCCATTTTACCATTTAGTTTATGGGGCTATAATTGAATAACATACAGGTGCTGGTCATAAAATTAGAATATCATGACAAAGTTGATTTATTTCAGTAATTCCATTCAAAAAGTGAAACTTGTATATTAGATTCATTCATTACACACAGACTGATGTATTTCAAATGTTTATTTCTTTTAATTTTAATGATTATAACTGACAACTAATGAAAGTCCCAAATTCAGTATCTCGGAAAATTTGAATATTGTGAAAAGGTTAAATATTGAAGACACCTGGTGCCACACTCTAATCAGCTAATTAACTCAAAACACCTGCAAAAGCCTTTAAATGGTCTCTCAGTCTAGTTCTGTAGGCTACACAATCATGGGGAAGACTACTGACTTGACAGTTGTCCTTAAGACGACCATTGACACCTTGCACAAGGAGGGCAAGACACAAAAGATCATTGCTAAAAGAGGCTGGCTGTTCACAGAGCTCTGTGTCCAAGCACATTAATAGAGAGGCAAGGGAAGGACAAGATGTGGTAGAAAAAAAGTGTATAAGCAATAGGGATAACCACACCCTGGAGAGGATTATGAAACAAAACCCATTCAAAACTGTGCGGGAGATTCACAAAGAGTGGACTGCAGCTGGAGTCAGTGCTTCAAGAACCACCACGCACAGATGTATGCAAGGCATGGGTTTCAGCTGTCGTATTCCTTGTGTCAAGTCACTCTTGAACAAGAGACTGCGTTAAGCGCCTACGCCTGGGCTAAAGACAAAAAGGACTGGACTGCTGCTGAGTGGTCCAAAGTTATGTTCTCTGATGAAAGTAAATTTTGCATTTCCTTTGGAAATCAAGGTCCCAGAGTCTGGAGGAAGAGAGGAGAGGCACAGAACCCACATTCCTTGAGGTCCAGTGTAAAAGATTCCACAGTCAATGATGGTTTGGGGTGCCATGTCATCTGCTGGTGTTGGTTCATTGTGTTTTCTGAGGTCCAAGGTCAACTCAGCCGTCTACCAGGAAGTTTTAGAGCACTTCATGCTTCCTGCTGCTGACAAACTTTATGGAGATGCAGATTTAATTTTCCAACAGGACCTGGCACCTGCACACAGTGCCAAAGCTACTAGTACCTGGTTTAATGACCATGGTATCCCTGTTCTTGATTGGCCAGCAAACTCGCCTGACCTTTACGCATATAGAAAATCTATGGGGTATTGTGAAGAGGAAGATGCAATATGCCAGACCCAACAATTCAGAAGAGCTGAACAACAACAACAAAATTTATTTATATAGCACATTTTCATACAAACAGTAGCTCAAAGTGCATAACATAATAAAGAATAGAAAAATAAAAGACACAATAAGAAAACAAAATAAATCAAAATTAATTAACATCGAATAAGAGTAAGGTTCAATGGCCAGGGGGGACAGAAAAAACAAAAAAAAAACTCCAGACGGCTGGAGAAAAAATAAAATCCTCTTGAAAATCCTCTTTGGATTTAGGGTCCTCACGGAAGGGCTTGATGAAGATGGGCTTGATAAAGGTGGTCACGTAGAATTCTGCCTTTTAATCCATCCATCATTGTTGGAGAATCAT
>NW_024378930.1:0-25000 GCF_016835505.1 Polypterus senegalus
ATATTATTATTATTATTATTATTATTATTAGAGAGATTCTTCTTCTTCTTTCAGTTGATCCCGTTAGGGTTTGCCACAGCGGATCATCTTCTTCCATATCTTCCTGTCCTTGTCATCTTGTTCTGTCACCCCCATCACCTGCATGTCCTCTCTCACCACATCCATAAACTTTCTCTTAAGCCTTCCTCTGTTCCTCTTGCCTGGCAGCTCTATCCTTAGCACCCTTCTCCCAATATACCCAGCATCTTAATAATCTTAAGTGCAGAACGGTAGTTTGTAAGTAACATTTGCACATAATTCGTACTCCCGCTGTCCAGGTGGGCCAGTACTGTATGAAGGCTCAAGGTTATGGCATCCTCTGAGCGATATGTGAACTGTAATGAATTCAGTTGTTTTTGGAAGAGAAGACTGTATTTCAACTATTTATTGTCCCATCTGTGCTTTTTAGTGCGTAGATTTCATTTTAATATTGGTTTTCAGTTTTGGATTTATTTAGACAATGTGATTTTTTTATTATCATAATGCCATTTTCCATGCTGCTAATTGCTTTACATTTCCACCTTACTATTTGATTGCAAAAAAATGACAGCCATGGACTTGTTAAGCATACCTTGGTGGTTAAAACTCTGTTTAAAACAATTTGAACGTAGATTAGCTTCCAAGAGATTACTGTTAGGTTTTGATTTTCGCTTTGCTCTGGACTTGCTGCACCTGTTTTTTGACAACACATCCGCATCCGAATTTTGTGAGAGGTGAAAATAACTAGGAAATGATTATGTGAGTTTAGAAGCGTCTTCAGAGAGACAGCAGGTCAGTAACGACAGAGTCAAAGTGATCAGGCAAACAAAACACAAGGGCAAAATAAAAAATCATAGACCAGGCCAGAAAGGAGTGGAATGAACCAAAAAGGAACCTGACACTAGGGCCTACTTATTTATAACCAAGCTATTGCTAGAGTTGTTTTTTTAGGTATTTTACGATGCAATTTGACCACCACCATATTTATATCATTCACAGCCGTGTTGAGAGGAGGACTAGGAAATGGAAAGGAACCATGAAGCCTAAAGGTGTGCCAAGATCAAATGCCAAAAGATAAGCTCACCCAGGCGGGCAGAGCCTAATCGTTAATCGACAAATCAAAATAGCAGGGAGTCTTAGCCAATAGGAAAGCACTCTGTCACACACGTGTGCATGGGAGGCAGCTAAAGGACTCAATTGAGGGTAATTCCACACCAGACTATTGGGTGGCGGAGTGCACTAACCCTTCTCTCTTTCGTCTGCAGACCAGTTGTTGGAAATTCTGCCTGGCCCTGATGACATCACTTCCGGTTCAGGGGCTGATGGCATCACTTCCAGTTCCGGTGCCGATGATCTCATTTCCCGTTCTGACTCTGCTGACCCCATTTCTTATACCTAACCGTAAAACTGCCATTTTGTTTCATCCAGTCAGTTCTGTTTTGGAAACAAATCGCATTTAATTGCCTACTTTGCTGCCTGATTTCAAGTATACGGGTGGCTGTCCCAAACCTTTTCAGTGGCAGTTGTCTGTTTTTTTGACAACACTAAATGTTCATTTGCATGATTCTTAGGATTTGTCCACAAAATTGAATGAAGACTGCTCTAAGCTGTGGTAATATATATAGACGTGAGGAGATGGCATCACAACAAGATGAACGTGACGTCACATGACTGCCATGAGGCACGGTTACTATAGAAACAAGACGCGGCCATTTGAGAAACTACACAAGATGAGGCGCGAATGTATAAAATTAAAAGTATGTATTTTAAATCAAAGCAGAGTGGGTGAAAAGGACAAAACATGCAAAAATATCCCATCCATGCAAAAACCATAAGAGTCACATCCTGTAACAAAGCTGATGCAAAGATCGAGGTCACTCGAAGAAATCAACCACATCTCGTAAAGATATAACACACAGGTAAGTACAAGTAAAACTTTTCCAAAACAAATCAAAATGATAAGAAAAACTTCAAAACAGAGTCTGCGCTGTACTAGAAAAATTGCAATGATTACTACAATTTGAATCCGAGACATTTCAGTATTTGTGCAATGCTTGCTGGGATAGGATCCAGCTTCCCTGACCCTCCGGTCTGGATTAGAAAATGGATGGATGGTGCTTTGGGTGGTGGTTTGGATGGGGTAGGTCCTGTGTTTTCTTCTGATAATTCTCTTGTCCACTCCTTTAGTCGTGTCATGGATTTATTTTAAATAAATGTTCCTAATGCACTCTGGTGTGTAGATTTATTTATTGGTTTATTGAACAGATCTGTTGGAGAGCAGCAGGTGAACTGATTCTTTCTGCCTGAGAAGCTCTAACTAACACAAAGATATCCCGATTCTTTAAAGGCCAGGTAAGGACTGACAGCTAGAAAGCCATTTATCATCCAATAAAAGAGCTAGGAGCTTCACATAAACCACTTATCACATAGCTAAACCCACGGCATCTGTTAGGTGAGGCTGAAAGAGATCTTTTCTTCTATAACAGCAATGCAAAATTGCAATAAAATTATGAAGGGAATTAGTACAGCAGATCGAGACTATTATTTTAAAAGAACACGGGGACACAGTTGGAAACTTGTTCAATGTAAATTTCACATAAACATCCGAATGTGGTGGAAGTGCTGCCAAACAGGGCCCTAACAACAGCCATGCGCCCCCTGGTGGCGGCCAGCAGGGTTGCGATTCTATTTTCATGACCTGTGGCCCCGCTGGAAACCAAGAGGGCTGCCCTCTGTCGGTCTGGAGGAGAAACTGTACTGGAAATACTCTCTCCCCCGGTCCATAGTCAGGATGTCCCGGCCGGGGCCCTTATCCGCCACATCCAAGAAGAAATCTTAGATCCTCAGACATTCCATGAGCTAAGTTTAAAAGAAGTGGTGTGTTGGTCTGTGGTGTTATACCAACAAAAATCTGAAATGCTGTACCAATAGACATTTGCCAGGCTAATACCATGGAATCATTAAAAAGCAACTCCTAAAAACCCACTTTTTTAAATTTGGGTTTAATTGAGCATTTTAGTTGCACTTCTAAAAGATTGTACGTGTAATGAAATATCATAAACCTGTTGGATTTGCAGTCATTAGTTACTTTTACTTTTCTCTGTTTTGTTCAGATTTTCACTGGTGGTGAGTTGTGCCTTCAGTAACTGATCAAAGTGCTTGTGATATTGGAATGAACGTGGATCAGTGTTGAATGTTCTAGGGTCGAGCTTAAAAACAATAAAGAACTACTTAAGTACTTTATCGTAGGTAAAATGCCCATGAGGGACATGTGGTCTTTTGGCCTTGGAACCCCTGCAAATTTTTTTCCTTCGTCCAGTATCTTACTAGCTGGAGTTTTTGTTTTTTAATTCTTCTTGACTATCTGATGATATAATCGGAATTATCATTAGTAACTAAAAAATGAATTTATAAATAATCTATTTGGATATACAGATATCTGTATATCTGTTATTTAAGTGCATACTGATTTATTCTTTTTTTTATTAATCATTTTATTGATTTTATTAAAATCAAATAACATTCCATGCAAGAAAGTCAAGTTTAACAAAACTAGGTTTGAAACAAATCAAATATTGACTTATTCTTATTTAGTATTTTTGTCATTTTCATTTATTCATTCATATACTTTTTTTTGTAATCATTTTTTTATGTCAAAAACAAATGTTAAAGGAGCTAAAAACGAAAAAAAGACATTTTTATCATAATAGGTCATTAAACTCAGCTCTGGTTTGCATGATTTTTAGCTCGTGTAGTGGATTACAAATACGCAGGCGGGCAATTTCCAAATTATTCAGACTTTTCTTAAGATCGTCAATACTCCTGCATGCCGTACGGGATAAATTGAATGCAAACTCAATAGTCAGGCCTCGAATATGTCCTTTAATAGCCAGCCTAACATATGTCAGATCCTGAACAGAGTCTTTGTTTAGTGCTACAAACTCCTCAAGTTTAGCAGAGGTTTGTTCAATAAAGTCTGAATTCTGCAGCAGAGGGGTGTTAAAATGGCAACAAGGATGTGTGGAGGACAGGGGAAGAAAAAAGTTGGAAATGAACACACTGATGGTAGAATAGAGAGGATGAGGATAAAAATGCATTCATCGTGCAGGGATCAAGAGATTTTGAAATTAGGATATATTCTATTCTGGAAAAGAACTTGTAATGGGGAGAGAAGAAGGAAAATTCTTTTGAAGAGGAATTTAATAACCTAAAGGAGTCAACAAAGTTTAGATCCAAACTAAATTTAGCAAGTGCGCCTGAAGACAAGGGAATGTGTTATTTAATCAACAAGGGAGATTTATCAAGCATGGGGTTGATAAAGACATTTGTGTCCATACCAATGATGATTCGTTGGTATTCAGAAAAGGAATGGATGTGTTTTGTAATAAGAGCGAAGAAAGCATACGCTCAAATACAAGTGAACTTCCTTCCATCGATCACCATCCAAACATAGCGGATCACATCCATAGCTGAGAAACCTTGGATGCAAGGCATACCAAACCAGAACCAAAATATTTCAAAACATGACAATCAAGTCAAACTTAACAAAACTAAATTCAATTCAACCACCACCCATGAGAAAGAGAGGAAGGCCAACAGCCAGAGTAAAACCTTTAAGAGTAGTAAAGAGAGAAAGGAGTCTTTTCTCCCTAATATAAATGCTTATTCTAAAATGTTATTGATTAGATCCTCCCAGGTTTTAAAAAAATTTTGAACAGATCCTTTAAGTAAGAATTTGATTTTTTCCAATTTCAAAATAATGTATAACATCAGTTACCCACTGACTTAAAAGAGGTGAGTTAGGACTCTTCCAGTTGAGTGAGACAAGTCTAAGTGCTAATAGCGAAGCAAAGGCCATTACAGTTTGTTTGTCCTTCTCCACTTTAAGCCCACCTGGGAGTCCACCAGACACAGCTGTTAGTGGGTTAGGAGGGATTGGGACACCAAGACTGTCTGATAGGCATTTAAAAATTTTGGTCCAGTATGATGTTAATTTGGGTGCAGGTCCAAAACAGAAGGCCTAGTGAGGCTGGAGCTCGATTGCAACGTTCACAGGTTTGTTCTTCCCATGGAAACATTTTGGACAATTTTAAATGAGACAGATGTGCTCGATTAAAGATTTTAAGTTGATTTATCAAATGCTTTGCGCATATGGAGCTCGAGTGAATTCTGCGCATGGTTTCCTTCCACTCCTTTTCTGAAATGTTGAGTATGAGATGATGCAGGTTCAACTCCATCTTCCCATCTAGGCTTCTCAGGAGCTCTCGAACCCGACACCATCGGTAATGTCACCGATGAGCTAGACAGTGACAACGAAGTCCAAATAAATAAGTACAGTGTCTCAAATAGTTCTTAAATAAATAATCCATTAAGACAGGTGAACTGTGGAGGTTAAAATCCAATAAATACATCCTTTTAAAATGAGGTTAAAATGATAAAGGCTGGAAGCAGTCCTGTCTTAAAACTCCGGTGCTTTCTTCTTTCTACTGGCAGCTCACCTGCTTCTCCCATACAGGCCCCACAACAAGGGAGTCACCCTACCAGCAAATGCATCTCCCTCCTATTCTGGTCCGGTAGCTTTTTGATCCCCGGCTACTTCGAGCTCCAGCCGGACCGAGACTTGGGTTCCCTCCCCAGCAGCTAGGGAGCTCACGCTATGGCTCAACACGCCCGAAGCCTCCTCAACTGCCGCTCCCTTCAAAGGTAAGTCATCTCCTCTGCCGGTCACTCCAACTCCTCAAAACTGCTCAGCTGGAGTGACCGCTTCAATCTGCGATAGAGTTGGCCAAACACTCCTCCAGGGCTCTCCTACCAGCTGTATTCAACCTTCAATGAGCCTGCTCTTGCTCGCGCTCTCACTTGCTCACACAGAGGCTTTCTCCATCCTGCTGCCTTCTTCTCCCTTAACCTCCGTTCCTGTTCTTTCCTCTTTTCCTTCTCTTCTACTATATATTACGGGGACGTGGATCAAGTGTGGCGATTAGCAGCTCCCGGCATCAATTACGGATGAGGATGATCCCTCACCTGTGCACTTAAGCGAGGACTGCACGCATCACGAACTTCCCGGGAACTGCTCCGGCCACACTACCAAACCCCCTCTAAGCCGCGAGTGTGGCGATTATCTATTAAAACTGGCTTTTTCAATTTGAGCTGTGGACCCGCTATACCACAATCCTTTTCCCACTGTAGTCTGAGATCTTAAAAGGAAGGGACTTGAAAATGTTTTTATATATTATTGAAATGCTGTCTGAGTCCCCAAGACTAATCAATATCTCTTCTGGAATAGAAATAGGTGGGAGGTGAGGAAAACTGGGCAGATTTCATTTGGGGACAGTGGAAAAATGGTGTTGATGGGAAACTAAATTTAGAGTGTAATTGTTCATAAGACGGAAAGATATTATTTATATACAGATCCCTAAATGATTTAATCCCGTACACTGAAAAAAGTATAACCTCCATTCAACTTAAAATAATTAAGGTAATGATTCACACTTAATATTTTCAATCTGAACCAATATAATTCTTTTTATCTTATTGAACCCACAATTTTTAAGTTGAGCTAAATCATTTAGAGTGATTGGGTGTAATTCACTTGTTTTAAACTGAAGTAAATCAGTTTTTTAAGTTGTTACAATTTAAAATGGTTTATTGGTCATAACCTGTTTTTATGCTATTAGAAATATTATGAACATAAGACATTCCAATGCTGTACTTTTTACGTTTATTTAAAAATCTAGTGCAAATACACAAGCATTTTCCAGTGTAAATCTTAAATATACAACAAAAAATTAGTAAACGTTTCAACTGCTTTCTTGAAAGTATGTTTTATTACGAGTTCTTATACTTAAAATTAACAATTGAGAAACAGGGTTACTTACCAGAAATCCTCCGTTTATAAAAGTCTGCTACTGAAAATCACCAGACCTGGATAGTCACGTCCACTCCACTCGGGAAAGTGTTCTTCTTTTTTGGCAATTGGAAATCCAGAATGCTGGAAAGTTCGACCGGAAGAAAACACAAACGGCCCCCCAAACACAGCGCACGAACACACTAAAATATTAGGTTAACTGAAATAGGATTTTTACGTTTATTCCCTCCACCATAACTTACTTTGGTACAAACATTTTTTTTTTACTTTGATTGAGATCTGAAACCAAATATTTCAAGCTACAACACTAAATGACTAATCATAAGTTGTTTGAAAGAGAAAATTTATGTTGAATGAACAACATCAATGTTATACTTTTTTCAGTGTACATTTTCCAAACATTAAAAACTGTGCAAGTTTGAAAGGGTGGAAAAAGGTGGTTATCATGTAGAGGTGGCACAGATAAAACATTCGCTAACTTGAAGTGCCTCCTACCTTGGTTCCATATTTTGAGTGAATATGGACGATTAGATTATTAGTATATTGACAATAACTCGTATTTACAAAACTCAGCATTTTTCACTCGTGGCTGAGGAGGATGCCGCCACACAATAATGATTAGAGACAGCCCTGTGAATGAGGGATTCTTGCTATCAGGCTACATCCACCTCATTGCAAGATAACAAATCAGCAACACTGGAGTGCTTGCGAGCAGAAGAGAGCGACCTTACCGTCCCGGAAAAGGCCTTTAAATCCCCATCAGGGAGGAAAAAGAAAAAGCAGCAGCAGAGAAGAGTTGTAAGGAAATATAGTAAAGCAGCGTTTCTCAACCTTTAAGTATTTGCGACCCGAGTTTTCATAACAGTTTTAATCGCCCCCCCCAAACATTTTTTTGAAATTCAGATGCATATTTTACTATACCTACTTAACTTTTATCGACATTTATCTAACTCTATATTTATTGTTCTAGTATCAGAATGTAGTTTAACTTAATTTGTTTTGGTCTCAACAGATGTTTTTTCATATTTTTGATTCATGTTTTCTTTTTTTCACATCTTTGCGCTCCCCTTTTTGTTATTTCGCGCCCCCCACCCCACCCCACAGGTTGAGAACCACTGTAGTAAAGTGTACCGAACGTGTTTATCCCATGACAACGTCAGTGACAGCATACAATGTAGACAATAGCTCCGGAATTCCACCCTCAAATCCGTTAGTATAAATTTAACTGAATCATTACAAAAAACTGAATCGAGATCTCTTGAACAAAAAACAGAAAGGAATAAACAAGTTGTACCCATAAATGAGCATGTATAGAAAGAGCATGGTGAACAATCCCACCCCACCCTTGACATTCACATCGCATACTGTATATTAAAGTAAAAAAAATTAGTGAGAGAGTATATCTGAGGACGAAATTAACAGAGAGAAAGATATTACACAACTGTGGAGTGAGAGAAACCCCTGCAAGTGACGCATTGTCGCCAGAGTACAGTAGGCCCATGTCCTGATCCCTCCTAACCTCCACAACTCTGTGACCATGACAATGAGTTTTAAAACCCTGAATGAAAACACTGAATTATTCTTCAATATATATACTGTGGCGGACGGCCAGGGTCTTTGCCCAGCCAGGACACCACTGTGATGGAAGGACCGGGGGAGAGGACAAATTCAGGGAATACCTCCCTTTGGAAAATGAGAGGGCAATCCCCCAGATTACACTGGGGCCACAGGTTTGAGATCTTAGAAGCTCAATCCTGCTGGGGTCCATGGCCACCAGCAGGGGGCATCTGGACAGTTCCAGAGCCCTGGACAAGAGCACTTCCGCCACAACTGGAAGTGCCGTCAGAAGAGGATCAGAGAACAACTGAAGCACTATAAAAGAAACCACCTCACTCTGTTTAGGGAACCAGAGTCGGCAGGAGGTGAACGAAGCTTGCCCGGAGGAGTGGAGGGAAGAAAAGAGAGAGAAGAAGAGAGAGAAGAAGAGTATTGTGTTATGCTGTGCTTGTGGGAAACAGGGCAAGGTGTTTCCCACGAGAGAAAAAAGAAGAAAAATAAAAGCATGTGCTTGTACTTGTGTCTCTGTGTGTGTCTGTGTTGGGTTTGGGTGGCAGTGTGCCCACCTGGTGGTCCACAATACACATACATGAAACATATAACGAAAATAGTTAATTAATGCAGTTAGCCATTGCAGGTTAATGTTTACAGAGGTACTTGAACAGAATTGCAATCAAAGCAATCAAAGCAGCCAGGTGCCAGTGAAGGAAAATAAATCCAAGGCATTGAGCGCTTGCTGAGGGTTGTTGGACACCTGGTGCCCTCCTGGAAAGAAGATCCGAAGCTTCTACAGATAAATCAGGAAAACAGAGAGGCCGAGTTGTCAAGCCTTCTTGATCAATGGAGACACGGCTTTGCGTGTTTGTGCGGTGTGGGTAGAATAATCAACGTAGAAATATATCTTCCGATTTTTATAGGTTACATTTTAAAGTTTATGTTTCTCCTTCAGGATGGTAGCTCTCGTCCGAATAATGGAGCAGCTTCACTCTAATAGGACGTGGACGTACAGTGTCACTGTCCCTTGAATATAATGTGCCTGCATTACTTCAGGTCTAAAATGTGGAATAGATGGGAACCATACGGCCCCCTGTTTTTTCCAGGAAATCAAACATATTCCCCTTCTCGGCATTTTCCTAGACTCCAATAATTCTAATGTTGTCATTCCTAGCTCTATCCTTTTGTTCAGAGAGTTTGGGTTTCTGTACTTGGGGAGTAATCTCGGCGGCGTGTTGCTCAACCTGAGCACAAACTTGCATGAAGATGGACGAGAGTTTCTGCTGTTCATTCCTGATTTCAATAAGTTCTGCATGAAAATTTGTGAAACTTCTTTGTATTGCCACGTTCAAGGTCGCACTTAAAAGGACGCTGTGCTGCAAGACGAAAGACTTCAGTTGTTTGACAATCAAAATTGCCCCCATGCCGGCCTCGAGTGAAGTCCACTGGGCTTTCTTTGCTGGTCTTAGGTGTGGAGAATCAGGGTGATTCTTTTGTCTTGAACAATCCATATCGAACATCAGCAAAGAAGAAAGTTACGTAGAGACTTAGATAGCAAAATCTTTGAGGTTAGCTCGTCTAGAAAGCGGCCATACTCCACCGAGCATCACGTGGTCCCCATTTATTCATATACTATTTATTTCTAATTTGTAGTTTTTCTTTTTTTTTCCTTGATATCTTATTATATAATCTTTGCTTTTTTTGTCGCCTTTGCTAACCCGCATTAAGGAGCAAGTTAACCACAGAGCCAAGCACCTAAACTACTTGGAAGGACACGTGCACACTATTTGGGTCTGTTGTGTCTCTGATTGAGAAAGCAAATTCAAATTCTGCGGGACATAAAACTGTGCAGGTCAGAGAAGAAAAGAATAATGGCGTCTGTCCGATAACGGCCACAAAGAATCAGGTACATAGTAGAGGCATCCATTAGAGCTGAGCAGCGTTGTAAAAGAAGAGGACAGAAAATGTACGAAGAGCCAATGCTAAGCCAGACTGAAGACCCTGTGTGCTAAGAGTTTATGCAGACCACCCCGAGTGGTTATTGTCAAAGGCAGGCAAATCCCATAACAAACCTATACTTTGAAACTACCTGTAAAGTAAAATCCATATTTTCCACTGCATTCATCCCCAGTAACTCAAAATTACGCTTTGGATCAGTGAGAAAAACGTCTGTGAAGAGATTTCTCATATACGATTTATGCCTTTTTAACGTATTTTCTGCTTCTTAACCAGTGTTTAGAAGCAAACTGTCATTAGACTAAATTCAGGATTTTATTCTTGTGCTCTCTAGGCATCTCAACAGTCATGTTAAGATCAGCTGCAGGAATCTTACAAACAAAATGACACCTTTTATTGGCTAACAAAAAAGATTACAATATGCAAGCTTTCGAGGTAACAATCTCAGGCCCCTTCTTTGAGTGAGTGTAATCGGAATTTTACAAGAAAGCCGACTGCCAGCTTTGGATGCCATCCGATGTCTGTACATGTGGCTGTCGATCAGAAAGTGTGTTTCAGCTCACTGGCATATTTGAATTCATTACGGGGTACAGGACAGCAAGGCACTGTACTGTATAGATAGAGAATTGTGTTCCAAAGCAATGACTTTCCTCATCTAAGTTTGGGAGTAGTGCTTCTTCATCTCCGGGCTAATCCAGTGAGCTTGTCAGCTTTGTTGTAAGGGGCACTCTCAGCGTATATACAGATAGTGCTACACAGACCCCTGATTCATGAAATTAAAGCCCAAATGAAAAGCTCCTAAAATTACCCTACCTTAAATGAAGTCCCTCCTGTTTGCGGTGCAGGTCCTCTGCTGTCGAGACGTCCAGATGCTGATGAGGATAAACTACTGAGCTAAATGTAACAGCCAAGCAGGGGAGAGGAAACATCACTGGAGTTACAAATGACTCAGCAAAGGCGTCAGTTGTGGCAGAAATTGACAAGGGATTGTGTGTAGAGCATTGCCAGCACCCAGCAGTGCTCCACAAAAAATCCCACCACTCAGCCAAAGTCCACCTTCTCTTGAAAGACCTGGCTTCCACCCTTCTTTGCAATTAATGTTTCATTGAGAAAGCCAAAATACAAAATGGCAATTAACATTCATTATATACATTACAACAAGCCAAGGTACCATCACTCTCCATACCACCAACAACATACTTTTCCTCAAAATCAGTTCCTTGCCTTTGGTCCTAACACTAAACTCCCGTACTTCTGGAACCTTGGATGAAACTTATTTCCATCTGACATGAATGTGCACTCCAGGAGGGAGACAAAGTTGGGGGTCAAACTTTGTGAGACTGCGATGCAAACTTCTGCACTGATCTATGCAGAAGAGAACACCCTTAAAGGAACCAAAGCAATAGAGGCCTGGGGGTCCAGCGGGCAAGAGATTCACAAGGACGGTCAGGTCAGGTCAGGTCAGGTTGGGAAGCATGCACTGGTACAGCACGTTGCCGCACCCACCACACGACAAAATAGTTAGGGATCCTGGTTGGCAACCCCCCAGGCAGACACTTGGTCCAGTCCCACCATCCAGAAATAACCTTCTAGCTTCTGTAGCCAGGTGTTACATGTGCATCACCTTGGCCTGGTCCAGCCACTCCCGTGAGCCAGATCATCCTCGGGGAATCACGGCACATGGTCGTAGTGCTGTAACTGATGCTCCCTCACGATGCAGGTAATGTGCCTCATTCAGCACTCCGTGAGCAACACAAAGTCAAACCGTGGGTCTGCGGTTCCAAAAGAATTGCCGGGTTTTAGATACAAACATTTAAAATATTTAAAATTTTTAAATATTTTAAATATTTATATATAATAGTCCCAATAATGGGGCTTCCATCTCACCTGGAAGTGCTTTCAGACCACATGTATGGAATACTGGCATTAGATAAAAAGAGATACCTGCCAAAACAGGGACAAGCCAGAGTCGGGAGGAAGATGAACAACATTTGCGAGGAGGAGTGCAGGAGGCAGTGAGAGACAGTGATCGAGAAAGAAAGACAAAGAATCGTGTGCTATACAGTGCTTAATTGTACTTGTGGCTGTGGTGGTGGGAAACGCTTGCTGAGAATAGTTTACCCACAGTAAAAAATCCTTGTGCTTTTAAATTGTGCTCGTGCCTGTTTGCTGTTGGGTGTCTGGGGAGCTTGGAGAACACCCTGGGATCCACAACAGTTAATAATTATTATTTTCTCAGACTTGGTGGCCACTTGATTGCTTCATTTTCTTGATTATTTTAAATTTTTTTCTCATCTGTGAGTTTTCATGAATTGGTTCTGCATTTTTGATGATTTGGACAATCCTTTGAAATGATACTTGGTTTGAAAGGACATGACACAGTATGTTTATGTTTTGTAAGAATAAATCACAAAAACAGATAAAGAGTTGGGGCACTGTGGTGAAACCCATATCAACAACAACAACAACAACATTTATTTATATAGCACATTTCCATACAAACAGTAGCTCAAAGTGCTTTACATATTAAAGAATAGAAAAATGAAAGACATAATTATAAAAAATAAATCAACATTAACATCGAAAAAGAGTAAGGTTCAATGGCCAGGGGGACAGAAAAAACAAAAAAACTCCAGACGGCTGGAGAAAAAATAAAATCTGTAGGGATTCCAGACTATGAGACCACCCAGTCCCCTCTGGGCATTCTACCTAACATAAGTGAAACAGTCCTCTTTGGATTTAGGATTCTCACGGAAGGGCTTGATGATGATGATGGTCACGTAGACTTCTTCCTTTTAATCCGTCCGTCATTGTTGGAGCATCATGAAGCTTTGAGTAGGTGGAGGTGGCAGGCCACCACCACAAAGAAACCGGAAAAAGAAACAGAAAAGAGAGTAGGGGTCAGTACTGATTTTAGAGCCACCATGAATAGTTGTTATGATGAATTGAACATACAGAGTATCAGGATTAAGTTAAATTACGATTAAAATGAAGTTATAAAAAGGCCATGTTAAAGTAATGTGTTTTCAGCAGTGTTTTAAAGTGCTCTACTGTATCAGCCTGGCGAATTCCTATTGGCAGGCTATTCCAGATTTTAGGTGCATAACAGCAGAAGGCCGCCTCACCACTTCTTTTAAGTTTTGTTCTTGGAATTCTAAGGAGACACTCATTTGAGGATCTGAGGTTACGATTTGGAATATAAGGTGTCAGACATTCCGATATATAAGATGGGGCGAGATTATTTAAGGCTTTATAAACCATAAGCAGAATTTTAAAGTCAATTCTGAATGACACAGGTAACCAGTGTAGTGACGCTAAGACTGGTGTGATGTGTTCTGATTTTCTTTTCCTAGTTAGGATTCTAGCAGCTGCATTCTGCACTAGTTGCAAACGATTTATATCTTTTTTGGGTAGTCCTGAGAGGAGTGCGTTACAGTAATCTAGTCGACTGAAAACAAACGCGTGAACTAATTTCTCAGCATCTTTCAGTGATATAAGAGATCTAACTTTACTTATGTTTCTTAAGTGAAAAAATGCTGTCCTAATGATCTGATTAATATGTGATTTAAAATTCAGATTACAGTCAACAATCACCCCTAAGCTTTTTACCTCCGTCTTGACTTTTAATCCTAATGTATCCAGTTTATTTCTAATAGCCTCATTGTATCCATTATTGCTGATCACTAAAATTTCAGTTTTCTCTTTATTTAACTTGAGTCATATGACGTGAGTCTTCATTCATCTGGCTCAGGATGAAGAGCAATTTTTTACTCTGGAGGACAAGAAGAGGGTCAGGTGTTTGGGAAGTGACGCCGTTGGTGTTGTGACTGTCAATCACAGCTTCTGCAGAGGGGGGAACAGAAAAGACTTTAAGCAACAGCGCCAACCCCTGGTTGGGAGTGATAGTTAGATTTATATGAGCCTTGAAGTTGTCTTCCCAGTGCACTTGTGTGACAAAAAAAGCCAAGGTCTGCCGAGTCAGGTGGCTCAATAACTGTGACTTTATGTCTAAGAGAAAGTGTATCGGCATTGATGTCCAGGAACTATCTCGTGACACGTGGGTTTGACTCTTGCAGTGCCATCCACTGTAAAGACACATGGTTGGTGATTAGGGTGATTTCACAGCCAAGGAGGTAGTACCTCAGCTAATTCATAGCCCATTTAATCGTGAATGCTTCCCTCTCCACAGTCATTCCAGAGTGAGTTCCACAGCACCATATTTGGAGCCTTTCTCTTTGTCAGATCAGTCAAGAGCATAATCCCTTTTGGAAGAGCGCGGCCCAAGTCCTAAGAGGACTTGTAGTTGCTGTTTGGTTGGTGGACAGGACCAGTTGAGTTTGGCTACTTTGATACACTGTGGTTGAACCGTGCTGCCTCCAACCATATAGCCCAAATATTTTGCTTTGGTTAACCCAGAATAACATGTTTTTGAATTAATTTGAAGACTGGTGTGCGAGGAGTACCTCTCAGACATGCTGTACGTGTTCTTCCCATGATCAGATGACTATGCCACTCAGGTAGGTGGCACTGTGTGAGTTGTGGGGCCGTAGCACTCTGTCCACCAGACTTTGGAAGGCTACCTAAGTCAGAGGATACAATACCGCCAGTGACTGCTGTGACTGCTAGATCCATTATTTTCTTTGGCAGATTTTGTTAAGAGAATTTGCCAATACCTTTTCACCATGACTAGGGTGGTCAAATATGATGCCTTTCTGAGTCATTTGAGGAGTTTGTCCACACACGGCATTGGACAGGCATCGGAGTGGGATATTTGATCAATCCATCGGCTTGTGGACACAGTTGGGGACAATGTGTCCAATTTCTCCACACTTGTAACAGTGAAGAGTAAGAGGTGATTCTTTTCATGTATTACAATTTATATTTATCTAATATCTCTGTATTCTTTCCTTTTTGTATTCTAAGCTCCATATTCTGAAAGTATATTGAGATTGCCTTTTTATTTTGTAACATTCTTGTCTGATAGCTTCTTTCCATAGGCAGACTGCTAAGCTTTCTGTAATATGCACATAACTAGCCAGTTTTGATACACTGTGACAGATTGGGAGCGCTGTCGCCCCCTTGAACCCTCGGATCAGACGCCAGACACCAGGTAAAAGACCAAATATTATCTTTATTTGAACAAGAATCTGCACAAAGCACCCTTCACTGCACTATACTCATAAACCAATCACAAATAATAATAAATCAATAATCAATACTACAATAACAATCATCCTCTCTCAGACGCGTTGTTCCCTTCCTCCCAACTCGGCTCAACCCTGGGATCTCCCACAGTCCTTTTTAAAGTCCTTGACCCAGAAGTGTTTCTCTCTCTCTGTCCATGTGACTGGTAACATTTCCAGGTCAGATAAAAACTCCTTTTCTTCAACCCGGAAGTATGTCATTTCCTCTGTTCACGTGACTGTAGGGTTGCCACCCATCCTTTAAAATACGGAATCGTCCCGTATTTGAGAATG
This sequence comes from Polypterus senegalus, assembly GCF_016835505.1. Taxonomy (NCBI): domain Eukaryota; kingdom Metazoa; phylum Chordata; class Cladistia; order Polypteriformes; family Polypteridae; genus Polypterus; species Polypterus senegalus. Next base: position 15,871 of record NW_024378930.1, read on the forward strand.
AAATTGCGCTTGGCCCCCAAGGGATGTGGCCCCCGCTGCAGTATGCGTCCCTTATTTTTTTGTATTAAAAGTGGTAACCCTACGTGACTGGGACGTACTTCCGGGCTGTATGGCAAATAGTCCTTGGTTCTCCCTAATTTACTTGTTGACATAAGTATAGGTTGGACTTTGTGAATTTAGCACTCTCTTGATTTACCTCTTTTTCCCTTTCCCCTTTTTTGCACATTTTCTGGTCTTGAGTAAGGCAATTTCGTTCCACCATAAATTAGATATGGCTGGAATGACTGATAAAATCTTGAAATTGAACTTGAATTATACACTCAGTACAACAGGATGTGAAATGCTTAGTTTCTAACTTCCAAAACAATGTGTTAGAAGAATATAAAAGACACTAAACAATAATAATCAATATGTACAGTGACAGCATAAATAATAAATAACTTAATATAAGAGAATTAGTAATAAAGCATCATGTCGGTCTAAGCACTGGCCCCATTTAGGATAATAATAATAATTCTTTACATTTATATGGCGCTTTTCTCACTACTCAAAGCGCTCTCCACACAGGGAGGACCCAAGAAGTGAACCCACAATCTCCTTACTGCAAAGCAGCAGCACCACCACTGCACCACCAGCATGGATATATGGACTGTGGACAGAAGCTTCTCCTCAGTCTTTCTGGACTGGTCTTCAGGCCATGGTAGAGTTTACCTGACTGCAGATCAACATCATGTAGCATAGATATCCCAGAAGCTAGACAGAGCACACCTAGTGAGGTACTCAGCTGACAGTACCACTCTCTGAGAAGCTTTGTGGTCCCGCTCTGTGCTGTTTCCAAACCAGGTTGCAATACTTCCTGTCAAGATACTTTTGATGGTCGATATGTAGTTCTTTAGTTTCTCGTGGGTAGCCTAAAACCCTGAGGCATTTGAAGTTGTAAAGACATTGTTGTGTCTGTGTGTTTGGACCGGGTCAGGTCCTCTGTGGTGTGGACACCGAGGTATCTCCACCTGAGTGTTGTTGATACTGAGAGGGTTGTAGTGCCTCTGCTGTTTTCTCCTCAGTCCACAATCAGCTCCTCTGCCCTGCTGACATTCAGAAGAACGCTGCTGCCTTGACACTAGTGTGACAGGCTCTCTGATTCATTCAGGTAAGCCTGTCTATTGTTGTTAGTTGGTTGTGCCATCAGCACACGTTACAATGATGTTAGAATTGTGTGTACCGATGCAGTCATATGTATAGACGGAATACAGCAGAGGGCACAGAACACATCCCTGTGGAGCTCCTGTGTTGATGTGGACACCAAGGGATCTGAAACTGTCTACAATCCCTATCAGAGTGCTGTTAATACTGAGGGGGGATGTCTTCTCTGTTGTTTTATCCCAATGTCTACAATCAGCTGCTTTGTCTTGCTGACATTCAGGAGTAGGCCGTTGTCCTTACATCAGTGTGACACATTCTGCATTTCATCCAGGTAAGCCTGCTTAATGTTGTTAGATATCAGGCCAACCACAACTTGACAATGCTATTAGAGTTATGTGCAACCACAAGGGCATGTGTGTAGATGGGGTACAGCAGAGGACTCAGAACACAGCCCTGGGGAGCCCCTTTGTTGAGAGTGATGGATGATGTGGTGTGGCCAGCCACTGGAACCACCTAGGGTTTGCCTCTCAGGAAATTAAAAATCCTGTGCTCAGATTCTTAGGGCCAGCAGCCATATCATGTCCTCTTCAGAACAGGTCATCCAACTGAAACTAAGCATGTTCGGGCTTGACCAGCACTTGAATGGGAGACCAACCAGTAAAAGCTTAGGTTGCTGCATGAAGAGGTGTTGGTGAGCCTGTGGTCTGAATGTGGATCTCAATTACCCAGTGCAGTGACAAGGACACTGTGCTGTAAAAATACCACTTGGATGAGATGTAAAATCAAGGTCCTAATCAAAGTGGCCATAAAAGATGACTCGGCATCCTTCGCAAAGAGTTTGGTGGCTAAACTGCCCACTTCAGCCTAGTCATTCTGACCCAGTAATCATGGCCTGTTTCTATTTGGCTCACTCTCTCTCTGTCTCTCACCCCTTCACCATTATACAGCTAATGTGGGGTGAGTGCTTTGGCACAAAAATGGTGGATGCTACACGTTGATGGTGGACCACATCTAACATTTAACTTGACAATGCTATTAGAGTCATGTGCAACCACACAGGCATGTGTGTAGATGGAGTACAGCAGAGAACTCAGAACACAGCCCTGGGGAGCCCCTTTGTTGACAGTGAGGGAGGATGAGATGTCGCCACCCACTCAAACCACCTGGGCTCTGCCAGTCAGGGAGTTAAAAATCCAGCTACAGGGTGAAGTTTTCAGACACTGGTTCCTAAGCTTGGTGATGAGCTTAGAGGGGTTTGTTGTGTTACGTAACTGCAGTCTGTCAATAACATTCTTCCTCTCCTGTTGTCTATGTGGGCCTTTACTGTATGAAGGATCAAAATGACGGCATCCTCTGTGGACCTCCAAGAGTGGTATGAGAACTGTAATTGATCCAGATCTTTGAGCAGTAAAGATAAGTCGTGATTCTTGAGTAGCCCCTCTCGCACTTCAGTGCTATCAGCCTCAGTGCAACGGGATGGTAGTCATTCAGGCAGCACGGATGTGATCTCTTAAATAGAAGGAATTGGACTTTATTTGTCCCAGAGAGGAAATTTGGCTTTTGCCCAGAAGCTCAATAAATAAGTAAATAAATAAATAAATATTACAACAAATAAATACACACAAGAATTATACAAAAGAAAATAAATGAAAAATAATGAAAATTCTGACTTGGCTAAAATAAAAAATGGCAGTCACAGTCACAGTGAGGCATTACAAAGGTGAATTGCAATTTGTATGTTTGACGACTCTTTGTGTCTCCCATTATAGATGCGGTTTATTCACCTCCTGAGCCTAAACCTCAGAACCATTTGGGTCTCTGGCCTGTCACTTCACATCTTGACTTAGCAGCCATCAGGCAGTAAGACTGCAGGCTGCATGTATGGCTGCCCTTTTTCAGTTAAGCTGTGGGTTGTGTTTAAAGAATACACCCACATATTCAACTCGTCTGAGGAGGAGGAGGAGGAACAGTTATAAAGGATTCTTTCTGCTGTTTTTCAAAACTGAATGGTGCCTGACCATGGACTGACATTGAATAAAATAGAGGATTTCAATGACTACGGTGAAGTAAGTATTCACTAATAAGCAAAATGTAACAAATAGCCAAGCAAAAACCTTGCGGCTTTTAAAGGAAATAATAATTAATCCAAGAGATGTACATTGTATATGTGCTTTATCAGCATCCTCAATCCTCATCTCTGCTTCACCTTTTACACAGCTTACCTGTTTAACATCATTACTTACAGCAATAACACTTAATGTCTCTTATACTTTTTCTTTTATTCTTTTCATTAATACTTCTTTCTCTCTTTTTTGTTCTAAAAAAGGGGAAGACATACTTTGAATTCTTATGAGTCAAATATATAACAGTTTAATTAGTATCAAGTACCAAGTGTAACCACAAGGGGGCACCACTGAGCCCCAAACCACAGACACAATAATGCCCAAAACGATTCCAGGTTCAATAAAAATGGTTTTATTCACCTCCAACACCTTTCTTACACAATCACCAGCCTTAATATATGATTATAAATTCCCTCCTTCCACCTCCTGTAGAAGTGCTGCCAGCTGCCTTCCGTCTTTGAGGCTATGGAGGAAGAGGTTGGCAGCAGGCGTTGACAGCACGTTGCTGCACCCACCACATTCTGAACCATTTGGACTGAGATCCGAGTGCAGCAGGTGACACCACAGCATCGCACTAGAACAGTGTGAGGTTTATTTTAGAGAGTGTGGGCACTCTTTTAAAAAAGGCCGCTCCTGGTGTCACCCCGCAGGTCACCCAGAGCACTTCTGGGTCAGGTGGAAGCCACTGTAGTCCTCCCCCTAGTAGCTCCCTCTGGCACTACCCAAAGACCCTAACATAGCTCCATTTCTGAATACAAACTCTCATGCCACCCTGTGGGTGTCCTCGTCGGGTTCAGCCCTGAGGAACACTGCCACCTGTTGTGTGGGGGAATGAATTGCTCCCAGTACACTCATTCGCCCAGTCCATCCATTATGGCCTCCTGTCCAGGTAAGAATCCATCCTTTATGCCTGTCCTTCCTCTGTGGCACCTACACAAGTAAGTATTTTTGCTTTGTTGATCGTTTTCTTTTTTCAATATTTTCCTTTAACATTTATTATTGTTTTTTTATTTACTTAGAGCGTTTATAATACTATTGATTATAGCAATTAATCACTGCTGTCAAGGGGAAACTGTGTTGTTTTGCTTAATGGCCCATCTGACAACAGGGTGTGTCGAGTGTCTGATTTTAACTTCATTTGAAGGAGAAGACTGATTAGCACTGAAAGTCAGTGAGAGAGAGCAAGTCGTACGTAGCTGAATGTCTGCCTATACAGTCCTGTCGTTCGGAGCTCTTTATCGAATGTATGACTGGTGGGGGGAAAAACTTAACACCGAGAAGAACTCACACAAACCAGTAACATCTCTATAAAAATAAAATCCAACCTCTGTCTGTCTGTCTCTCTGTCTGCTTTTCACGAGAGATCTACTTAATGGATTTAGATTGAGTTTTATTCTATAATTTGCTTGAATATTACGGTTGATTTTTGCGACTTCTCTCATTGCGTTAAGAATCATAGTTCGCTTGCAGTACCGATTTATTTGTGTGAATCCGAGAGACACACAGCAGGCTGCGGGGAGGGGGGCGGAGACCACCTCACTCAAGTGCCAGCCTCAGGGCATACCTTACCTTTGCTTAGCTAATGAATGAGAGAACTACTTAATGGATTTAGATCGAGTTTTATTCTATAATTTGCTTGAACATTCCGGTTGATTTTGCGACGTCTCTCATCGCGCTAAGTATCATAGTTCTCTTACGGTACCGGTTTATTTGCACAAATCCGAGAAAGACGCAGCAGGACGAAGGGAGGGGCCCTCCTCACTCACGTGCCAGCCTCGGGGCGTACCTTACCTTTACTTAGCTAGTGAACGAGCGAACTACTTAACGGATTTAGATCGAGTTTTATTCTATAATTTGCTTGAACATTCCGGTTGATTTTGCGACGTCTTTCATTGCGCTAAGTATCATAGTTCTCTTGCGGTACCGGTTTATTTGCACAAACCTGAGAAAGATGCAGCAGGACGAAGGGAGGGGCCCTCCTCACTCACGTGCCAGCCTCGGGGCGTACCTTACCTTTGCTTAGCTAGTGAACGAGAGAACTACTTAATGGATTTAGATCGAGTTTTATTCTATAATTTGCTTGAACATTCCGGTTGATTTTGCGACGTCTCTCATTGCACGAAGTATCATAGTTCACCTGCAGGAGCGATTTATTTGCGCGACTTCGAGACAGAGGCTAGGGGCCGAGAGGAGAGGGAATCATGACGTCAGGAGTGGGGGACCAGACAGGGCCCTCCTCACTCACGCGCCAGCCTCCGTTCGAGTCGGTCCCCCACTGCACCTCTATCTACCTGCCGTGAGCTTAATTTCCAACCGGACATGGCTTTCCATTCTCATTTTCCTTTCAATAAGCTCCCATATTGGTGAATAAAAGTATTTCCACCATCAGCAAGAGTTGTGCATTCAGACATTTTGAAGATTTTTTGCTTGTATGTGATTTTCATTTCATTGCATTTTATTGTGTTGTTCATGTGTTTTATCACATTGGCGCTAATAATGCCATAAAGTAGATGAATGGTGGGTCACAGATGAACAAGAGTCAAATAAACATCAAAATCATGAAGTCTGTAAACTATTCATCAAAAGCAAAACGTAAGACACAGTCAAAGTTAAGAGATTAAAGGCACAATGTCAAGAACAAGAGAAGAACTGTATTAAGGAGAAGTCACTAAAGTCTTAGAAATGGCTTTGCAAGTAATCTTGAATGCTGCACAGCACATGTCCTAAACTTATAAGACATCATGGTGGTAACATCTTGTCACATGACTTCCAGAACCACCACCACCATGTCATCTAGGAAAAGAATTAAGTGAGGATACAATTATCGATCTGTCTGTTCCGCAAGGCTTCTTCTCACCTGGGCGAAGCTTGTACCACTGTGACTGTGTTGTTTGATTTCTCCAGCGACTTCAATTCCATCCAGCCATCCCTGTTAAGGGATAAACTCAGAGACATGCAGGTGGTGAGCCAGTGGTGTCCTGGTTAATGGACTATCTGTCCAGCAGTTTGAGACTCAAAGATGGTCTCTCTGATGTGGACCTGAGCAATAGACGTGCACCACAAGGAACAGTTCTGTCTCCTTTTCTCTTTATCTTGCACACCTCTCACTATAAATATAACCCCAGGTCCAGTCGCTTGCAGAAATTCTCTGATGATCTAATGGGGGTGAGAAAGAGGAGAGGGGTCAGGTGGAGAACTTTGTATCTTAGTGCAAAGAAAATTGTCTGCAATTTAACATCAAGAAAACCAAGAAACTGATTACTGCCATTCAATGACTAAAAGATCATCTGTTTCCAGGAGTAGATCTGAAGGTTGTGCATTGCAACATGTATTTAGGGGTCGACATCAATGACCGGTTGATCTTGTCTTGTAACATAGAGGATCTATATAATATAGGGCAGAGCATACTCTTTTTTAAGGATATTGCACTCTATGAATGTGGGTAGTAATATCTTCCATATCTTCTACAAATCTGTGCTGGCCAGTCTGATTCTGTACACTTCATTGTGCTGGGCCCACCAAATCAACAAGCTAATGAAAAAGGCAGCCTCAGTTATGTGACACACTCTCGACCAGTTGGAGGTAGTAGCAATGGAGACAATGAAGTCACAGCTGACAGCCATTATGAACAATGCTGGACAACCTCTGTGACACTCTGAGGACTTTCAGCCGGCGAATCATCCAGCAAATGTGTGTGAAGAAAAGCGACTGGGGCTCCTTTATACCAACAACAACACTCCTGCATTACACCTCATTTTGACCGCTCTCTTATGCTTACTCAGACGTTTTGTAGTTCATGTGTGCTTGAGGGGGTTGTTGTTATTATTTATTATTATATTTCTTGAGCCTCTGTAAAAAGGAAAGTTTCCCCCTATCTATCTATCTATCTATCTATCTATCTATCTATCTATCTTATAGTGCCTGTCATATCTATCTATCTATCTATCTATCTATCTATTATATAGTGCCTGTCATATCTATCTATCTATCTATTATATAGTGCCTTTAATATCTATCTATGTATCTATCTATCTATTATATAGCGCCTTTCATATCTATCTATGTATCTATCCTTTCTGTCTGTGGAAACTCTGTAGGTTGACTGCTCTGGTCTGGGTGGACGTGGTTGTGGGTTGCTGCCGGCTTCGTTCCTCGGGCGTCTCTGTGAGTATTTGTATTTTTCTATCATTTTTCTTCTTTTCTCTTAGCTATATTACTGTTGTAAAGTTAGTTTGTTGTCAGTTAAGACACGGCTTTGGTTACCATGGCCGTGTCCAAAGTGTCAGTGCCGGGTTTATTGCCAAAGTTTTATGAGAATCTCTCCCGCCGCAATGGCGCTAAGATCTTGGCGGATCCGGTGGTCTCTGTTGAGACGTGTGTGGAGGCAGTTGGGAGAGTAGTTGGATATAAAAATGTTCGCTCAGCATCGAGAATGAATAAAGCTGTCGTGGTTTTTGTAAATGAGGAATCCTTGGTGAATCAGTTGGTAGAGGAAGGGTTAGTTATAAGCGGAGCGCTTGTCCCTGTTTTGCCTTTATCAACGCCAGCTAAAAAAGTAATTGTTTCAAATGTTCCTCCATTTTTAAAGAACGATGTTCTGGTAAATGAACTGAAGCGCTATGGTCAGATCGTTTCAGAATTAACCATGATCCCTCTTGGTTGCAAACGGCATGAATTAAAACACGTTGTTTCGTTTCGTAGACAAGTGTATATGATACTAAATAACACGAACGACGGTATTAATGTAGCCCTCCGATTTAAAGTGGACGGCAGTGACTATGTTGTGTTTGTCACGTCTGAATCCATGAAATGTTTCATTTGCGGTAGAGCAGGACACAAGGCCTCGCAGTGTAAAACTGGATAAGTGATTTTTGCGGGTTCTCCAACTCACCCTGAGGAGAATTTAAATGAAGAGAACACTGAAGATAGTGAGCATGAATCTGAGAGTGGTGAAGAGATTGAAAGTATGGATGAGTGTGAGACTGATATGAAAGAGTCGACGGCTGCAGCGGGTGTTGTTTGCGATCAGCCCCTTAGTACTTTGGTGACGGCGGCTCCTGAGAAGAGTCTGCTTCTCAGTATTACAGATATGCCGGCCAAAGTCGGCGGTTCAGCTGATCGCCTATCAGTCAGTCCTGAGCTCCGTGAGCCGGCAGAGAGCACACCGACTGAAGTTCACGTATTGCCTGAGATCAACAGCACTGGGGTGGCGGCAGTGGCAGTTTGTTCGGGAGAAGCTGCGTCACTGGTCCCGGCTGTAAATGAGCCTCAGATCGCTGATAAGATTGTTGAAGTGAACATTTCTGATCACAGTCTCCTGCCGGAGAGCTCATTGAAGGGGGCTGCTGAGGGGCAAAGATGTGAGAGAGCCGAGACTGACGGCGGAGTGGCCGTTGTGGTGAGCGGCAGTGCTGCGGTGTGTGAAGGAGTGACTGCGAGCAATGAACCCGTTAAAGTCTCCACTCGAAAAAGGAAGGAACAATCAACGGATAGAGGACAGGCAAAGAAAAGCCTTGTGTCAGATCAGTCATCCAAAGAACATAGCGAGTGTGTGACAAATCAAAGTAACATCGCGAACGAGTTAAGAGACACTAATGTGGAGGGTGAGAGTGACATTGACACCTCTCAATATCTGCTAAGAGGCAGTATTAGGACTTTTTTGGAGTTTATTGATGGCAAGAAAGGAGTGAAGGTTGAAGATCATTTTCCAGATCTGCAGTTATTTCTCGTGTCTCCACAAAGAGTTATGCGTGAAGCAGTTCAGTTAGGTATGGAGCAAAAAGAAGCAACCCGTTTAAAGTATGTTATCAGTAAAGTGCGCAAGTCACTCAACCCAAAATAATGGCTTGTCTCTTTAGTCAGCT